>NC_133489.1:18364522-18527627 GCF_025370935.1 Choristoneura fumiferana | reverse complement strand
TTCTAGACCGCTGTAGTGGTCTAGAAAACTTATGAGTTTTCTTCTTTTTCGGTTTTTAAGGCAGTCTGGTTTTGGTACATATTTTCTTGCACATTTCTCCATTGTTTATGACATAGTTTTTACACACCAAATAACTCCAAAATTTTGAATATAAATCCGACCCAATTCTATATCTCTAAAACTTTTTGTTTACACAATTACCTAATGTTCTACTTAAGTGGACATTGCCATCTAGGGCTAGCTTAGCCTTACTTGAAGTCTAGACTATATTATTTCCCAACCGCCCTGTGACTCAGTACTTACGCAACAAGGGACATATTTTAGAACTAAATTATTACCTTTCTAATATATACTAGGTTATCAGCAGCTGGGCCTGGTTTATTAGGTTGTATAATTATATTGCCGGTTTGCACAAATGAACTAGATTTATTTTATAACGATCATAATTTAGATTTGTTCAGGTTAAGGTTTTGATTTAGGTCTGAGAAAATGAGGTACTTCCAGTTCATCATCATATCAGCCATAGGACGTCCACTGTTGGATATGTTCAGCAGGGACGTATGGGTCTCCATCATAAACAACATTCAGTTGCTTCGGTTGGAAGCGGCCTTCGGCTTACGTCTATCTCGTTGGTGGACATCTTACGCTGCGCTTGTCGATCCGCGGTCTCCATTCTAGAACTTTTCGGCCTTAACGGCCATCTGTTCTAATTAACATATGGTCTGCCCATTGCTACTTCAATGAGCTCATTCGTTTGGCTATGTCAGTGTCTCTTCCAGAAGTAGTTTAAGGTAGCTTTTATAGGACAACCAATAACATAAGTTTAAAAATCTTTATATTTTTGTGTCTATCTATGTCAATAATCAATCTAAAATGACCACACACCACACGTTCACTTTGCTGGGGAGCATCGTTCTTCTAACACTGGATATACATAGATAATTACAAATTTGTATTGAAACCTCAGTGCGCGAACCACTTGGCCCGTTTTTTAAAGTAAGTAACTATGTAAATCTCAATTTATACCTACTGAACTAACTGCCCGCTCCAGCTTCGCACGGTTATACTTACGATAAAAAATAAGACTATCTACCCAGTTCCTAATCTTAAAAATTAAATATTAACGTAATATTATAAGTCAACCTTGTTACTAACAAATTATGGATTGAATTGTAAAAAAGATTAAAACTTTGTTATATTATCTGTCAGCTGCTGTACAGTCAAGTTTATGAACTTCTGATTTTTTTTTATCAAAAATGTGTGAACACGACTATTGTTAACGGCGTAGAAGCGTATTCAGATATTTTTGATAAAATTAGTGCTCAGAAGTTTACGACTCCGCTGTTTTTACGTTTTGTTTTTTTCCGCTAGTCTACGTTTCGCATGCGCCAGCGCCGCTAAAAAGTGAGTGGCCGTTGTTGGAAGCACGTGGCATGCGTGACTTTCTATTTCTTTATAACGGTAGTCGTCGAGTTTGATACATAGTTTGTAGAGTGGCAGCTAGATGGCGTTGGGATGTTGAGTAGTAAAAGAAAAAAACCTGCCAAGAGCGTGTCGGACACGCCCAAGATAGGGTTCCGTAGCCATTACGAAAAAAAAACAAGTTATATTATGTGCGTTATAACACAATTAAAACACTTACTACAGTCTTAAAATCTATTACCAGAAAAAGAGCGTATCTTCACGGCACCTACGTCCTTTTGTTGAGAAGCGCAGTTTTTCGGCAATTGTAATTTAACTACAAAACTAAATAGCGGCTTTGACAAAACATCTGTACTCCAAATTTCATTGATGACATCTTGTAGTTTTCGAGTAAAATGCCTGTGACATACGGACGAACAGACAGACAGACAGACAGAGACGGACTTGACGAAACTATAAGGGTTCCCGTTTTACCATTTTGGCTCCGGAACCCTAAAAATGCAAAGTAACTATTCTTTTGCGATAGATAAAGGTATAACGTGTGATTTTACTATGTAGTATGTCTTTTTTATTTGAATATTTTATTACTTATATGATAAAAACAAGAATATGGTACTTACTTACCCGTCTAAGCTTTAATCAAAATATATATATTTTTTTACAATAAATAGACTGGTGACTGATTGATAAACAAACTGAATTTCAAACACTTCATTCTTGTATGTAGCCTTGTGGATAAGTTTGGAATGTGAATTCATGGCCAAAAAACACATATTTTTCTTAACCAATTTTTTTCTCTTATTAGCTTATTAACATTACGTAGCTCGGATTGATTTATATTTCAAAAATAAACAATACGGTATTTGACTCTTTTGTATATGTTTTATAAATTAAAACTACACAATGCCTGTTATCGAATAGAAAAACAATTTTTAAGCTACTTTTACAAATAACAAAGTTATAAAGGTTTGAAATTCAAGATTAGACAGAGAAAGACATACTGGCATGTGACGTCACACGCCAGTACCGCTATACTTGCTGCATAGAGAAAAGCGTTTGAGAAAGAGACAGGTATATAGATTTTTCAAAAATCACTATAAATCCAATTTTCAACCGATTAAAATTTTCTCTTCGCTAAACACTATCTGTATATCTATATTTTGATAATAATATTAAGATATGGCAAAATCAGGAGTTGTCAAATACCGTATTGAATTTAAAAAGTCTTGATTTATTTAGATAACTACTAGTTGAAAAAAAAGTCTCACGCGAGCTACCTAGGTGTAATTTTTGTTCATAATGCTTTACAATTCTAAACCCCGAACATGACTGGACTTTTCGGCCTAAGCGGTCCGTTGTTATTATCCGTCTCATTTCGATTATTACAGTGACACAAATTAAAAGCTATTAATATTTTGTCTCCACAACAAAGAATTAAAAATGATCTGATAATCCATAACAATTGATTCATTACAGCATAGTAATTAGTGACAGTTAACTTATTAAGTATGCCTTGAACTTTATGTATCTGATCTGTACATACCTGTCAAGTGTTTAGGCGTGAACTGTACATGCCATAACGTTCCGCATATTTCACTGTTAAACTATATTAGTAGTGATTTTTCACGCCTCTAAGACATGTAACAGACGTTGACTGAGGAGGTTAAACTAATTTAGACTTTAATTTGCTTGAAACTTTCTCAGCAACGATAGTTTTTTTTTTATAAACGTACACGCCAAGCATTAAAACGACTGGCTATTTTAAGAGCAAAATTAATTTTAGTATGTTATACATAAGTCATACATTTTAACCTACCTGAGTAAGAAGCGATATTGAAATAATAGATTGTACAACAAACGCATTAAACGCGTCATTTTAACCGGCTTTTATATCCACCCGAGCTGCAGCCAGGAGTGATAGCTAAGTCGAGGGTAGGTAAAATGAGTTTTATGAAAATTTGCTAAGCTTTTGACTTTGATTGCAAATAATTAAACGTTGCTGTTTAATGTGTGTGGAAACAAATGTTAATTTACTCCCTTTTATAATATGTATGTATCTAATTTTTTGAATTCATTAGAACAAGATAGCAATTATTAAAAAAAACTCGTGGTCGTGGCTGTTGTTGCCTGATTGCTTGGTCTTAGACTAGACGAAGGTTTTACTTACACTCTCTTGAATTCAATCATTTTATGTTGTCTAGATCCAGGGAAAATTATAAAATTTTAAAAAATAAACCCACATAATTTTTGTTTAAATTTTAATAACATAATAACTAAATAACAATCGGATTTTAAGCACATTCTTTTTATAAAAACATTTTAACTTTTTTTATGCGGAAATAATCATAGCCACAGCCAAACAATCCAACTGGCCAGTTACAAATGTCAGATAAGCAGAACCTTGTTAGTGGGAGTACGACACCTCTAATCGATACTCACATCGGAACTAATTATTGTTCCGCGCAAAAACACAATCGAGTTATTAATGTTTTGATTTCTCATTACCGAGTCTTAGAAAAGGAAGATCGATTGATCGTGAGTAGAGTCATTGACTTTAGTCATAGTGTAACTAAATAAGACGGACTGTATTGGAAGTCAATAACCGTCTAAAGAATAATAATATGACAAAATGGCTGGTACGAACGTTCTAGAGATAGTTTTTCCGAAATTGGTCGATGTGACAGGGATGCCCTTTACTAGCAAAATTTGAACTATTAAGTAGACATTGTTATATCGAATGATGATTCAGTCAAAATAAGAAGCAATGTTTTCACTTTTATTATGTATAAGTAGTTATTGTTTCTTGTGAAGGAAAAATGGTTTGAAGATTTTTAACACAGGATAAGCAAGAAAAAAGGAGCTCATAAATAACGAACACACAAGTGAAAATAATTCTGACCTATATACTATAGAATATAAGATTTCATTGGGGTAAATTACTTCAGCTAAATAATTGTAAACGGAAAATAGGAATATACTACATACAACAAATACCTGTTTGTGAAAACCACATCAAAGTCGGTTGGGTATGTAGTTCTTGAATTTATATAACAAACAGTCGGACAGATGAGATATTAATTAATTTATTTTATGTAATATTATTGTGTTTGATTCATCGATTAGTCATTTCCATCCTAAACGACTTCCCGATACATGGATTTACTGACAACATTAAATATGACTGTTTCCTTGACAGTTATTACATAAGTCTATTCATGTCGATTCCGATAGCAAACGCTGTCCCATTGTCAACGCCCATCGAGTTGTCATCGGTTATGGCATCTAATGGCTTCATCTCCGTATGGCATTAAATTGATTCGACACTGATTTTACCATTGGCAAAATTGTTACTTTTCTAGGATTTACTTGTATTGCAGAGTTTAAGGAAGCTAAGTCTAGCAATTCCGTTAGTTTTTAACCCCGACGGAAAAAGAGGGGTGTCATAAGTTTGACTGCTATGTGTGTCTGTGTGTCTGTCTGTGGCACCGTAGCTCTTAAACGGATAGACCGATTTGAATGCGGTTTTTTTTATTTGAAATCAGATTTTCTAGCGATGTTCTTAGACATGTTTCATTAAAATCGGTTTAGCCGTTTTTGAGATATTGAACTTTGAACTTTGAAGTGACAATGCCGGGGTCTTCCAACTTTTTGTTGATTAGGTTTTTAACCGCCAACGCAAAAAGATGTTGATGTTATAAGTTTGATGTCAATGTCTGTCTGTCTGTGACATGGTAGCTCTCAAACTGATGGACCGATTTTGATGTGTTTTTATTACATGAAAGCAATTTTTTTGCGGTGGTTCTTGGCTATGTTTGATATAACTTAACAAACAAAAAGTGGGAAAATCCCCGACATTGTCACTTCAAACTTCAATATTATAACCCAATTTATAACACCGACAATTCTGCGTCGGGGATTAAAAATAAATGGTTCTTTAGTCAATCACTTGTCTACCAATTTCAAGCCATTAGAAATATATATAACTGCGTAAATATACAGAAAACAAAATTTATATCAGTCTTTTCAGAACATCTTCAATTGAACTAAAGTCGCATTGGAAGTACCTGATTTCTCCACTTACACCTAAAACCATGTTCAAGTAGATTATCGTCTATTTCTATTTCCAGCTTTTGCCAGTAGTTTACTCCTACGTTATTACATTCGAATGCTAGTTCAGGGTAGACATTATGCACGAAACATGTTCAATTGAATCTGAAATATGTCATAGCGTAGATTATTTTCTATTTTAAAATGTATTGTTCAAATGTCTGTACATTCCCACGTCTTGGTAAAGATAGCCATATTCGTGTAATATGGTTAATGATAGTCGATCAATCTTGATGTTGCGTTTCTGTGTAGCTTGTGCAATAAGGAGACGTGTCTTTTTCTTTTGAAGTATCACTAATTTGGGAAAAAATAAAAGAAAAAGCCACATCACATAGAATATAATAACCTAACCAACAAAAGTTAGAAAACCCCCGACTTTGTCACTTTAAAGTTCAATATCTCAAAAACGGCTAAACCGATTTTGATAAAACATGTAAAAGAACCATCATCATCCCAGCCTATATACGTCCCACTGCTGGGCACAGGCTCTCTCAGAACAAGAGGGCTTGGGCATAGTTCCCACGCGGGCCCAGTGCGGATTGGGAACTTCCACACACATTGAATTGCTTCGCAGGTTTGTGCAGGTTTCCTCAACGATGTTTTCCTTCACGCAAAGCTCGTGGTTAAATTTGAAATGTAATTCCGCACATGAATTTCGAAAAACTCAGAGGTGCGACCCACGACCCTCGGCTTGAGAGGCGATAGGTCAAACCACTATGCCACCACGGCTTTTAAAAGAACCATTGCTAGAAAACTTGCTTTCAAATAAAAAAAACCGTATTCAAATCGGTTCACCCGTTTAAAAGCTACGGCGCCACAGACAGTCACATAGACAGACACACATAGCGGTCAAACTTATAATACCCCTCTTTTTGCGTCGGGGGTTAAAAAAATAAGTAACGAAAATGGTAACTGCAGAAGACTGGTGGATAATGTAACACCCAAAACTCATCGTTAATGTATCATCAATCGATTACACGAAATCGTATTTAAATCAGTCCAATTATTTGAAAGAAAAATGGGCACATTAGTTTTGAGCAATTTGTGGATAATTATGTTGTTTCTATAAACTTAAAAAGTGCAACTGTGAATGCAAATATGCAAATTGGATTGTCACGTCATTCTGACATAATCCAAAATCATTATGGTGTCATAATTATTATCATCATATGCATAAATTCATATTCATGAAATACTTTATTGTGGTCGATCATTGGTTCTCTAATAGTTTATTTTTCTTGCGTAAACAATACAACGATTTTTACGTAGTATTTAAATTTTGCAAATACTTTATTTATTATTCAAAGTCGCTAACGTTTTTCCAGTTAGCTCGTAAAGTTAAATTTTTTGAATTCCAACACGAATTTTTAGGAATTTGAAATGTAAATTCAATCCAATATGGCGGCGCGTATATTTACGCGGGGTGCGATCTCGGGATAAAATGGAAACTCAATAAAAGTTAAAGGTGGTAATTTATTTAACCCGTTAAATTTTATTTCAACGCCAGAAAGGTCTTAGCGATAGGTTGCAAAGAAGTTTATATTGAATGATTCTGTAGGCCTCTCTTCCCTGGCTAGGGTCACGGCGTAGGCTTCAGGTATGTATTGTGGCAGGGGGCGATTTTTAGACGAGACTTCGGCGATAGGAACGCAGATCTTGAAAGTGGGACGCAGCGGTCTTCAGGCTAGTGGAACAACAGGCCTGGTAGTGTCAGGCTCGCATTGTCTTTTCACGCCCGTACGTAGTTATAAGAGCTTGGGGATTTGGGTTCTGTTGACCACCCTTTCAAGCCAACTGCGCAAAAGCTACGAATTGAATCAAATTCAGTTAAATAATTTTATGGTATGTAGCTCACTAAAAGTAATCACGGTCTTCATTCCTTAGACAAGATGTCTAATATAATTTAGCCGCGATTTAAAAATGTTTGCTGATTTGGGACCATTTTGTGACCTGCGCATTTTCATTAGGTATTATTATTATTTTCAAGTCGTCACGCATAAATGTTTTCTTTCTCTATTTATTTTCATTATGTTTCTCATGCTAGTCCAAGTATACACATACAAATTTTAAGCCATGTTGTTCTCATAGCAAATGGCAGTTTAACAACGAGAGAGATGACTGTCATAGCATCGATAAACATAAGGAAAACCGTATAAAAATATGACTCGTCTTGGCATCTTTAGGCAGTTTAAAGGTCACTGTCCCCAGTAGGTATATAGGATAGGATGACTGGAGTGCATTTTTTCACATTTCAACTCAGGTAACGGGTAAAGTTATTGATGTGGGACAAACTTTTTTATTGCCTTTTCAAACCAGTGACAAATTTTTGAGCCCATTATTCAAACGCACTCGCTGCATACTAAGTTGAAACAAAAGAAGATTATTGTATACTGTATTCACTGGGAATCAATTTTTTTGAGATCACACCCCTGCTATTCAGATATGAAATACAGCAGCAGGCTTATACTTATTTCATAAATACATTCACCATTTCTAAATGGTACCTATTTGTGATTTTAAAATTGACGCCTTGTGTGCTTGTTTGTTTTTTTTTAATTAATGCCAGTTACCTACCCTCTGTATCACCACCCATTGATAAATTTTATGAGACAGATGTCTATTATGCCATCTCTGTTTGTTTAGTCCGAATAAATAGAGTAGTGAGGTTGGTGCTGGGTGGTGAAATATGAAATACTTTTTAAATACGAAACTATAAAAAAAATAAACAGTTCCTCACGATTATAAGTCAGGGCGGTCTTGGTCTGAGTAATTTCAAACTGAATTTCAAATCTCTGAAATTTTGATGTAATGTAAACGACTCCGTCGGCAAAAATTACAATGTTTTCATCAATAAAGTAGGTATTGTTATTTAAGGATAGATAGTTGGAATTGCCCCTCTCTAGTCCCAACCTTACAAATAATACAAAGTAATGTGCAAATCAGCTTTTTGTGGTTTTTAAATCAAACATACATTCTCACTTAACCTTTTCTAATCTATAGAGCCGTGTTTTCTTAATTATTCTTATCTGTTAGACTCAGCCAATTAAAAATTTGTCCAAGCGATGAATATCGAACTGCACGTTATCGATAATAATCAGTAACACGTGCGATGGCTTTTAAAAAATCTTTTTATTTTGAAATTATCTGTTGCCTTCCCGCTCCTTCATCTGCCCGTAAGAACTTTGTGCTTGCCTGGGATAAAAAGCAGTGTTAATCAGGCATAAGTAGCGCAGTTTTGTACTATTCGCACCTATATGTAAAGTATTTTGAAAATTGATTACCTATCAGTTACAGATTTTCTAGATTAGGTAACTATTAAGATTTCATACCAAAAAAAGTCAAATTTCCAATGAAATATTTACAAATTATCGCAAAAATAATAGAATCGTTTAGACCCATACAATAAAAAAAACAGAATAAATTTCAGCTCAGCAATGCCTGTGGTACAAAAACATAGCACTGTTTTTGCACTCGAAATTATAAGCTTAATGAGCATTGTGCATACAAACAAAACAACCAAAGTAAATGCTAAGTGTAATAAATGATTCCAATAATTACACTTCAAATTTAAATACATAATTTCAAATTTATTTACTATATTTATGTGGTACATAGTGGTAGGTACATTTCCTATCAAACAATAGTTAAAAAAAAACAATCGTTGCTAATGCCGTACCCCCGTTAAGTACCGTCGAATTCGATACCCTTGGCAACCGAAGTCGCCTGAAGTCGGTATCCAATGATATTGCAAACCCAATGTCAGCCAAAGTGATATTTATTACTACAATTTATATTTCGCTGATGTCAATATTTTTTTTGGTAGCTTTTATCAAAAATGCGTGCTCGCAATGAAATTGAAAAACGAACACCTCAAGGTACCATTTCTCGATCAAAGACCTCAAAGGTAGGTTGTTCGTACCTGTATTTTGATAGCTTGGATTAGTATTTTTTTTTGCTATATTTTGTTCTAATCTTAAACGGGGATCCATGTTTAATTGGATGGCGATAGGTATGTAACAAAAAACGATGACAGGGACAGTGACCTTTAGTTCTAGGTAATTCAAAGTTGTATAGATTTAGTACGGAAACAGCAACTAAATACGAGTCTCCATGATGTACGGTAAAGGATTTTAATTCCTGACCTACCACGGAACCTTTTCAAAGGAAAAGTCATTACGATTTTCCTTGTTAATTAATGGGATGCCACTATGACGTTTACTGTGAAATGGTTCCGTGGTGGGTCAGGGAGTAAAGTCCTTGACCTAATGATGAGTTTTCTTTTTAATATATTATTATCTATAAAAAAATAGGAGCGATGTTTTATTCCTAATGGTCACATTTTTGACTTACAGTCAACCAATTTGATTTCTGGATCACCATGGAACTTTATCATTGTAAATAACTTTATTTGTCTATAACTGTGTACGTACATATATCGAATGAATGAAAATATCATAACGACACGCTTCTGTGACGGCCTAGGAATCAAATTGGTTAACTGTACAATGCATACACTTGGCAAAGATTTCATCGACCATTCTCATTTTACTGTGCACCTGTCTAATTACCGTACCACTTTTTTTCGCACTAGTGACACGGTAATTAGACTTGAGTGCACAGATAAATGTAAATGGCAACCAGCCTCTTTCTAGACGTGCACTCAGTCTTAGTGCGGTGTCGCTTTTGCATGAAAATAAAAATGAAACGGTAATTAGACGGGTGCACAGTAAAATGAGAAATAAAAAAGAGTTATGAAAAAAATATATTGTTTTAGGTCGTATCTAGTTATACAACTGAAAGCTACAACAAGAATATTTCGATCTCCGAATATAAATGGAACTTTGCTATACTCGTATATAGTCGTTTATTTGTGTGTAGGTACAATCAATCAGATAAACAAATGAGTATATTTTAGGATCAATTTGGCAAAGTTCAAGGTGCGATTAATACATGTAATTAACGAACATAAAAGATTTTCATATCTTGTTTTTGGAATTCCGAGCCTAATGCACGTAAGGCAGGGTTTCTTAAAAGACTTTCCTCTTACTTTGCTACAAAAAGACTCTAAAGGTTTTGTGGTTTAGCATTTGTTTTATTTTTAACCCTCCCGATAACATGTGAAGGCTTTTTGATGTCAAAACAAGTAATTTGAATATCAAAATCTTCTTGCGTTTTATTAACGAACTTCAGAAAAGCAGGTTCTTAGTTTTTTAGATTTTTTTAAAAATATGATGAGTCAGCACAATGCTACTGGGTCACTTTGATGACTTTAATGTATAAATTTAAGAAACAGAACTTTAATGTGGTGATTGCCTTTCAGTCTTTCTATTTTTACTATATTTTTTATTTGCTTCGTAAGTTATAGTACATATGAGTTAAATCTTGCAAGCCAAATTTGTCTTAAAAAAACAGTAGAGTTCCAGTAACAGGAATTAGGAATGGTCCGACATGTGTATGTACGAGTATGTATGCATGTAAACTCTTTATTGTACAAAAGAAAAGAAACGAAACACATTTGACAAACTTACCGATTACCATTATTATTTTTCCTTACAAAAAAATGCCACCGAAATTATGTTCAGTTAAAACATTTTTGTAGGCAGGCACATTTAAATAAAATGTGATTTCTACCATAACCTTTATAACTGTTTGATTGAAACAAAGCGCAACGCAAATAAAATAAGTTCAAAGTTCTGCCAATTGTATTTTTGATTCTTTTTTTTTTTGAACAATAAAGAGTTTACATACATACATAAATAAGTAAATTAGAAAAAAATCTCATTGAAAAAAAATACTAGAATAGGTATCAAGCTCAAACAGTATTTGGCCCTTGTTCAACCAGATTATGTAGACCTAAATATCATCATCCCAGCCTATATACGTCCCACTGCAGGGCAGAGGCCTCTTCTCAGAACAAGAGGGCTTGGGCCATAGTTCCCACGCGGGCCCAGTGCGGATTGGGAACTTCACACGCACCATTGAACTGCTTCGCAAGTTGTGCAGGTTTCCTCACGAGGTTTTCCTTCACCGCAAAGCTCGTGGTAAATTTCAAATGTAATTCCGCACATGAATTTCGAAAAACTCAGAGGTGCGAGCCGGGGTTTGAACCCACGACCCTCTGCTTGAAAAGCGATAGGTCAAACCACTAGGCCACCACGGCTTCCTAAATAATTTTATTTAAATTTATTTATAACAGTAGCAGCGCACCACACCTATGGATTATCTTCGAAGTTACATGACGTCAGCTAACTTGCTAGGAAGTGACGTGAATGGGCGAGATGTGACCTTTCCATAGACACACAGTTGACGTAGCGTACACAATCAAAGTACAGCTGCATACCTGTCATTAGTTATTATATGATAATGGACTGCGATAAAATACAAAGGTACTGTGATATGAGTGGTCACTGTGAACAACGCTGGTCTTTCACTTGTCCGATTTTTATATGCCATAATTTATAGTTTTCCATAATTTTCGTTTGTCATAAAGTAATTTATTTTTAAAACAGGAATTTCTTTCGGATTGATATTAAACTGACCTAACCGCTATTGCATTTTATAAGATGAGATGACATTAAAAAAATCCTGAAAACAGCAAGGTTCTATATATTTTACGGCAAATTTTTGCCTGGCAAGTGAAATTATAGTAGGTAGGTAAGCGAAGTAACTAAGAGAGGGCTACTTGACGATTTAAAAAAAAATTACGCACATATTTGAAAAGCCTATGTATCTTACTTAAGTTACATAAAACATTGGCATATGTACCTCCAACCCTTAATAAAAGGCGAATAGTTAATGTTGCACCACTACCTCCTGCCAAATCCAAATTCGCAAAGAGACAATTTGCTTATCAATCTGTAAATTGTATAATTTGTTAAAAAAAAAAACTTAACGTTTTACCCGATGCAAGTTCATGAATGTAAGAAAATGTTAAGGGCATGGTTAGACACTTTAACTTATGATGAAACGGAAGCACTACTTTTGTAAGTTTTGTTGATAAATTGGTACACACATACATGACACACATCAAACACTTCGCACACACACACAACACACACACCACACCACACACGCGCGCAACGCAACGCACAATTTAATGAATGTATTTCAATAGTTGTAGTTTTAATGTTAGTTTATACATATAAAGTATAATTAAAACGATAATTTAATCAATATGCACATGTAATTTGGTCATGCACATGTTTGTTGTGGAAGAGCGGGCTCTCCCGACACAAGCATTTTTATGCTTAATGGGAGGTCCCAACCTTTATAAAATGTAAAAAATTTTTGAGACCAATAAAATATTTTGTATTTTTTTGTATTTTTTGTATTTTGTATTTGTATCTTACATATACTATGACTCAAATGCTTCTTCTGTGATGGGCGATGCCAGTTATTGCTCGCAATTTGATGTACTTATAATTGTTCCAATCGTTTATTTAACTTTTGACAGCTCGAGTACTAATTAAAATAGTGATGCCCTGATGCGTTACTGATTCTATTTCTTTTAACAATCGATTTTATTCATGAAGAAGTTTCAATCGATTTAACACATTCATATTTTATTTTTGCTCAACATTTTGCATTGTTTTATAAACATTCATAGGTGGTATAATTAAAAATAGTATTACAGTGCCTATTTTAGTTGTTTTAACTTTTTAATCCCTAAAGGCATATTCATGTTTTTATTATTTTTAAATGATTTTGATTTAAGTTATAATCACAATAATTTTAAATGTATGTTTTATTTATAAAATATATTTACTTCAAAACGGTTTTTATAGTCTATGGTCATTCATTACGAATGGGAAATCACTAAGTGGGCGGAACTCGTCCATGAAGTACGGTATTCTCAGTAGTACATTGTACCGAAAATTATTGTAAAACTTCACGTGCGTGATCTGTCAAAAATTAAATAAACGATTGGAACGACTATACAATGTTGTCTCTTTAAAATTTGTATTACTATTTGGGATAAAAAATAGTTTATGTAAATCAGAGACAACTAGCTTTCTATTAGTAAAATAATTAACCATTACCATGGATATGTCATGTCCACTCTCCGCTATGGTCTCGTTTTATGGGGTAGCTCAATAGATACACAAAAAGCATTTATAAAGCAAAAAAAATGTATCAGAGCAATCTTCTCGCTAAAACCACGCGAGTCATGTAAGCCATTTTTTAAACAACATAGACTTTTAACGCTAATCCTTGTATATTTACGAGGTAGCTGTTTTCACTTTCGTAAATAATCATTATTTTAAACTAAATTCTGAAACCAAAACATACAACAATCGAATATCTAGACAAAGAAATTTACTATCTGTACCCAAAACCTACCTCAAACAAACAACCAATAGCCCGTATTTTATGTGTATAAAAATATTTAATAAACTCCCCAGAGAACATAAAAGATCTCCCTTTTAAACAATTCAAACGCAAGCTATACACATGGCTATGCGAATTATGCATTTACTCTGTAAGTGAATTTTTCGATATAGAACTAATAATAAATAAAACACTAATGACAGACATTAGGTACACAATTGCTACCAGTAAAATAATAAAATAACTTAACTCCTCTATCTTTTTCTATACTTACTTACATATTATATTAGGTAACTTAAAAATATATTAGAAACCATTGTTGCGTAGGTACCTGGAATGTCACATAGATACTTATTCGACATGCAAAATAATTTAACTTAATTTAATTTATTACCATTCCTACCAATTCAATATACATACCTAATGTAATCTGATGTGTGCTATATATTTAACATACCTATTCAAAGGTTTAAATATTTAATTTATTACTTATTACATATTTCTATTAATTCAATATACCTAATGTAATCTGATGTGTGCTATAATATGACATACCTATTCAAAATGTTAAATATTTAATTTGTTATTGTTTCTATTAATTCAATATAGTTTAAAGTAATCCGATGCGTGCTATAAATGTGACCTAATCCTGACAGAATATAGCATACTGTGTATAATTTGCATGCTACATAAAGCAGAATATGAAGGATCCTAACTATATATTGTTACAAACGCATACCATTGTAAACCCATATTCAGCAAATAAAGTAATTATTATTATTATTATTATTAAGTAATCAAATTGGATCAAAATATCCAAAGTTGCTCCCCTACATTATATAAACACGCAGACAAAAAAATAATGAAAGTATTTCATCTCTTTCTGTGCTGATAAAAGTATTTTTCAAAGCACTAAACTTGAGACACATGTGATGCAACTAAAGACTCGAATAACGAAAGTTAAATTGAAAAATAAGCATTAAAAACTTTATTGTTTTCTTTGCTCATAAGACGGGTTTAATGGCCGTTAAACATTTAAATGTCATTTTTAAAGCGAATTAGTTTGTTTAGCTTTTAGTTTGACAAATAATAAAAGCTTTCAAAACAAGTGCTTACAACGTAGGTAATTTTTTTTGTTCTTTATTCACTCGTTCTCTATATTAATTGTTAACAGCAGCACAACGCACCAATATCTTCAAGTACCTTGCTAATAGAGAACGAAGTGTTAAAGAGATGATTTTTGAATTCGAGTACTTATTGAGCACTAAGAACAGTCAGTTTGCCGACAGTTGAAATAAAATTAAAAATCACGGACTCATTAAAATAAATACTTAAATGATTTATTATTATTTATTATTATTGAGAATGCGGCCCACTATTTATTTTCAACGATAAAAACTGGGATTTAAAACAGTTATTAACTAACAGCGCGAACTGAGTTTCGTGGTACCAGGTATACAGTTCTTGTCAAAAGCTGGGCCCGGGAAAGCGAGCGGACGCGATGGCCATATTTCTAAGACTGCAAACGTACATGTCACCATACTTTTTCGTCCAACTGTTTCTCAGAAATTTACTCCTGTTGACTCGCGTTGTATGAGCATAATCAATATCCTTGATCAATAATTAATTCTTTCTAAATATTTCAAAAACCAATAAATCTAAATATGCATCTTCAATGATTGCGTTAGACTGTCATACAATGATTAAAGGGGCGTGTACAATGACAGCACCATTGGGTTTAAACACACAATACATTATGAAACACCCGACTGAATCGCCGCCGGCGACGCCTCTTATATAAACATGCCTTTACTGCAATGCTGACAACAAAGCGGTCCATAGGTCAACTACCAAATTACATTTGCAGCTAGATTGTCCGCCATATATTAAGACTTGTTAACAGTTTGTACGCGGGCATGGTCAGTTTCAGTTTTATCCAGACACGCTGTTAAGTTTGTGGTAATTCACAATCAGAGTCACCGCAGCAAGTGACATTTAATCCGTAGTTATAATATGTTTTTGAATATGTAGGATTATTTAGCAAGAGTGTTAAATGATGGATCAGTTGTTAAATTAAAAAATATTTGCTAGCCGAAACTTCCGCCAGTGATTATGATTGATATGATTATATGAGAACTTAATGCTGTCATATTTTTTACTGCTACATTATTTTTAACAATGCCAATAATCGGGTAACTAAGCCAGTCAAATTTAGAAAAGGGTTGCAACGGGCATTTTAACACAATTTTACATCTATAAATTGTCATGGTGTTAAGAAAATCTTGTATGATAATTTAAGCCACATTAAGGCTACTAATTAAAATATACGATACAACAAGTGGATAAAATTAAAATTCGAAATAAAAAGTTAGGAAATAAGTCTTCTTGTAACTCAAGATACAAAGCCTTTTTTCGAATTTAAATAGTTTCCCACTTGTATCGTATTATTAATCTAGTAGTCTAAAAATAAGGATTACATAAAGAAAAAAAATAAAAAATACAAAACTTGTTAGCCCCATCCTTCGTCAAATCAACCCTTAATACAGTGGAGGCGATTTAGCGACCACTTGCATTGAGTTTGAAACTGAACCTTATTTAATTCACAATACGTCACAATTTTCATTGTAATTATTAAAAATACGACTAGCTTTAAAAATATTCTTTGTCAGGTGTATGTATTCGATAGCTGCTTTTGATTTTGTGGTACCTAGTATGCTTCAATAAATGGGGCCTTATTAAGGGTTAGTAAAACAATATAAAAAAAAAACATATATAATAATGGTGGTAATAATGATGGTGGATTAAAGTATCGTAGTTTTAAAGCTTAATGTTGATTTAATTTAGAAAGAAAGAATGAAACAATTGATTGACATTTTGGGTGCTGTCATATTACGATTGAGTACTGATTTTTCTCTATGTAAATTATACACTATTTATGCCTGTAAATATCAAGCCCGCACGTGTCTATTAATAAATAATGGTAGATCATAAATATAATGACATAAGAAAGATTTTATCTTGTCAATGCAATTTCAGCTGCAGCCGAAAGTTGTTTAATCGCATGATCTCTTTGTATTGTATGAATAATCGATTATACACTGGATTCATTTGATTATTCGTCATTAAGTAAATAGTTAGTGTTTAAAAATAAAGGTTGCGAAAGAAATACAGGATGTTAATTATTTTCCGATGACCGACTCATTATTGACCGGTTTTTATTATTTGATGGTTATACATAAAGGTGGTTTCCATAGTTCTGTTCATGTATGGAAGCTTTGCATAGGTAGGTAACTGTTTTTTTTATGAAAAAGTTAGCACATCACATCATATGTATTATTTTACGTTATTTTAGGTTCATTTATTTAAAATAATGTAGTGTAATCGATTCTACACTAGATTCTGAAGTAAGCACTTTCAGGTTTTCAATTATTTAATTAACACCTTTTTTAAATATTATTTATTCACAAAACAAGATACAACAATATGATAGGAAACAAAATAAATAAAAACTACATGAATATACCTAACTATAAAAAAAAAACAATAAATCAAAAAAATAATAATAATTATGTAAAACATTTTATTATTATCTTAAACGCATGTACGCACGCAAACGCTCTTCTCTTACAGTATGTTTTAGTTCTTAAGTTAAAAATGGTGTAAAATGAGTTTTTTTGAATAAATTATTCTTATTATTATGTCAGGTAATTATAAGAATTGAAATAATTTTCTAACAAAAAACGCCAGATAAAATAATACACAATACAATAAGTCAAACAAGATACGAGCAGCAGAGCTTGCCGCGTTGTAGCATTGAACCGTGATGGACATGCACCAGATTTTTGAAAATTATTTTAGTTGTTTAGTATTAAATTCAACTTGGTAGCTCTACGCATTCCTGAGAATTAAAGGTCTTGACAGACACACAAAAGAACAACGAGTAAACTTTCAAGGGCTCAATTTTTCCTTTTCAGAAATGGAGCCCTAAAACAGAGCCCTTCTGGTATTAACAAGTATTTAATATTTCCATCAGACCTTATCAAAAACCAACCAAAATAGCAATCTGACATTTATTACAGGAAGTAGCGACATTTTGTCGAACTCCAAAGTGGGTTGCCGTTCGACCTCGGACACGCTTCCTCCTTACCCACTTACTTACTATTAATATAATAATAACTTACGAATGTAATAATAATATTATGGTTATTAATACGCCATAATAGCTTGGTTCGAACTGTGAGTTGACTGACTGACAATTATTATCGGGGAAAGCGGATGTCGCCTTAAATGATATGGCATAAGTTTTGAAGAGATAGCGGTATGATACGGTTTTTTGGTGCCATCAAAGTATTTACCACACTTCATAAAAGCTGTTTAAAGATTATTCATTGTCATTTAGCTTATTTTACGTTAAATTGACGTCGTTGTTTCTACTCAACTCCATACTGACAATGTAACGTAATGCAAAAAAAAGCGGCTCAGAAATAGCTGTAAAAGAATTTCAACTTAAGAATATACTTTGCAATTATTATTTATTAATGTCTACAACATTATAGAAATATGCAGAGTAAATTGTACTCATAAATGCTTGCTAAGCCCATTTTAGTCCTTTTTCTAGGCAGAATCCGGGCAAAATATATGTCTGGTCATAGAGTATAAAAATTATAGCAAGGTTAGGTTAAACTCGCTATCTCTTATCAGTCGGCCCCCACGCGAGCGTTTCATAAGAGTCAGATATCCAAACAAAGTATTACATGGTTCACAAATATATGAGATGGCTTTGGCTTGTATTTGACCACACATTTACAATAACATACAATATTTAAATAGAAAATTTACGAAAATATCTGTCTATGAGAAAACTGTTATAATTTTTAGGGTTCCGTTGGCGCCCTTTGGGTATTACTGAGACTCCGTTGTCTGTCTGTCCGTCCATCTGTCACAGGGCTCTATCTCTTGAGTCGTAATAGTTAGACACTTTAATTTTTCACAGATTATGTATTACTGTGGCCGCTATAACAACAAATACTAAAAACAGAATAAAATTTATATTTAATTAAGGGGGGAGGGTCCCATAAAGCAAACGTGATTGTTTTGCCGTTTTTTGCTTGATACGGCAAGGTAGACGCTTCAAATATTTACAGATACTTTGCTTTTTACAATTCTTCTTTTCTTTGCTTAATATAATTAAATAAAAATAAAATAAATAGGGGGGATCCCATACAACAAACTTGATTTTTTGCCGATTTTTTGCCAATGTCTAAAAATGTTGTATAGATAATGGTACGGAACTCTTCGTGCGCGAGTCCGACTCGCACTTGACTTGGTCGGTTTTTTATTTTATATTTGATTACAAAAAAGATAAGTAGGAGTATAAGAATAAAAATATTATATTTTTCCACACAGGTTTACGATGGTTATACAGGATGAAATTTTGAATCTAGTGTACAGAATTAGTGTCTCAACTAGTCTCAAGCTGAGTTAATGCTGGAAAATATAATGCTTAGAGCATTCCTATTTATTGTACCGTGTTACTTTTATTGAGTAAGTAGGCCAGCTAATAGGGTCAATCGAGTGTACTCGCGGCTGCATTTCAACGTGCACTCCTGCGAACCTTTCACTGCCATTTGTAAAGACAATAGTTATAACAATAGTTAGTATAAAGCAAGATAATTCAAATAGGGGTTAGCGTCAAAAGCGGATCGCGATTATACTTTATATTTGTCTGTTTGTGCTTGTTTGTTGTTGGTGTTTGTGTGTTGTGTATGTAAATACATAATGTCATACAAAATTACTTAATAAGTTAACGCAACAAAGAATTATTGTGATATTGTATTATGTATATTGCATAGGATAATTTTACAAAACTGCCGCAACATGCCTAATTTTAGAATAGAACAGACCCAACTCTTCTCGTGGGTGTCGTAAATAAATAAATATGTGACCTTCGCGACAATTGTATAATTGTAGTCTCTAAGTAAGCTTAGCAATGCTTGTACCTATAGAAGATAAGGGGACACCATTTATATAGATAGATACATACTTAAATACATAGTAAACACCCAAGACCCGAGTAAAAACATTCGTATTTTTAACCGACTTCATTCATACAAATATCTGCCCCGACACATCGAAAAAGCTTCGTAGCCAGGTTCTTTAACCACTAGGCCATCTGGTCGTCTGGTCGTAAAAGGTGATTATGAGACCTGTCGCCATTGTTCTTAATTTGGCCGCGTAAAGCTATTCTGGTTTATTAATGACAATATTTACTACGATTATGTATAACTCAGCTAACTTATGAATAGTATCAAATGTGATTGGTTTTTTTGGAGTCATTTTGTATTTTTTATTTCAACTCCAAATTTGTTACTTTTACGGGTATTCCGTGAAACCATATCGAAAATACAAACTGAGACATGGATGCACAGAAAAACCAGAAAAAGAGACCAGCGCTGGGAATCGAACCCAGGTCCTCAGCAATCCGTGCTGCGTGCTATTACCCCTACACCACCGCTGGACAGGAGTCTAGACACGAATTTTTCCTATGCATACATATCTCAGGTTGCTTATTTCTACTACGCTAGCAGCACTAGCGACATCTATGTTCCGCTCTCATCAAGAGACGTCACACTCTTTCGGAACCAACCGCTCACCCAGACAAGAAATGTCGCAAGAGATGTGGTGTGATGAGAGAGAGTATCAAATGTCTTAACAATCACGATTCCCGAAGGTACATCACTAGAACCATGCATTTTTTACTAAAGATAGGATATACATTTGTTTGATTAGTCTCATAGTTTAAGAGCAGCCTTGTAATGTAATGCCTTTTAGTTTGAGCGTTTTTAAGGACACCATGTATACCTACATATACTATACAATAGATATTATATGCGATTGTTAAATGGCACGATCTGTACTCATAGTATATGTCCATTGTTAAAACATGCTTTGATTGCTTGCATAATGATTTGGCTGCAATCACATGTTTAGTTCTAATGATTAAAAGATATTCAAATGTGCTGTAATTGATAATGATTTAATTGTACCTTATTGATTACAACATGTAAAAAGAATGAAATAAAATCCAAGTTTACATAATCATTTATGAGGAAGGATGTATAACTTGGGTAAAGGGGATTGATGTAGGGGATTAGGTATACGGATATACAATTATAACTCGAATTAAACCAAAATTAAGTTATTTAAGGAGGAGCTAAAGGAACGCAAGAATTATAAAAAAAATGTTAGTGACTACCAGATAACCTAGTGGTTGAAGAACCTGATTGGGCAGCTCGAAGTTCCGAATTTGATCCCAGGTTAACTATCTATTTATCCACAAACCACACAAAACTATCTAAGCAAATTGTTTAATGATTTATTAATATTTTTATTAAATAAATAACAAATTTGCTTGTCTTCTTTCTTTTACCCACATGAGTTATAAAGCATGAAAATTCGACTCAAAAATAAACTTTGAAAGAGCGAACTTTAAACATTACAAATACCAAGTACGCACTAAAACACGTCCCTTTTCAAATGCAGGTTTGAATGTCAACTTTTATCGCACGTATTGAAAGAAATCGATTACTATTATGTAAGTGAATGGCATCGATTTGAAATATCGATTTATTTCCGCGGTCGATTTGAACTTTTTTTTACAAAAACTGTGTCATTGTTACGACTGCGGGATACCGCTCTAGTTTTAATGCTAAAAGTTAACCTCTCGATAGTGGAATAATAACGAACTCAAATATTATTTTGTGGCCGTATTGTCTAACGGCCGGGCGTTCGCAATTGCATTCATCAATTCTTTCTCTCTCGTGTGACAGAAAGGAACGATGAAAACGATTATGATTCTGAGTGTGTTTAGGCCTTTGGTTTCACTATGTGGTATAAAAAGATTTTTGCTTCAGTTATGTATAGGTACTCCGTTTAATTTAAGGTTTGAATTAACGGTAAAATTGTAACACACGTTTTCGGTATTTTGAACGCAAATGGACTAAAAACGTAGGTATATTTATTAGCAGTATTTATTATGTTTTTATTATAGAAGTCAAAAACAACAAGTTTCGTTGTTTCATTTGTGTGCAAATTTAACGTTAAGTTTCAAATGTTAAAATAAATGGATTATAGTAAATTTCATCTAATTGTATAAGCAATGAGTGGGGTTGCTAGACGTCCCGTGTATGAAACGAGACTGTCACTGTAATTATAAAGTATCGCGTCCCGTATTGTTATCATTGAATACACATAGGTAAGTAGTAAAGAATGGAATCAAATTTTAGCTGAGCCACGAAAATATTACGCATCAGCATTTTATACGTCTGTCTCATTCTAAAAAAACAAGGACAAATGAGATATGTTATAGAAAACTAGTACATTGAGACACTCGCGTATAATTAATGCAAGTTTGGGTCACAGACTTTCGTTTTAATATGTTAGTAAGATCTCCCTCTCTCTCTCTCTCTCTTCCTCTCTTTCTTTCTGTCTTTTAAAAATTTTCAGTCGAATCCACTGAATAATTACCTATTCGAAAAATTTACATTAAGACATTATCTTCAACTTCAATTATCTTCAACTATTAAAAATAAGGATCTTTCCAAATACTTCTAGTCTTAAACTTTTCAACTGCATTCTCAAACTGAATAGGGCGACAAAACTCCCCATCACGTTTTACACTGTAACCTCCTTATTCTAAAGTTTATTTTCATTTGTTGCAGGTACGGAATCCGGCGGTTAGATGGCGATAGATCGTGACTTATGATTTCATTAGGCGCGCGTGCGCAGCTTGCGACATGGGGATAACACCCTTTTGTTGAGACTGTAATGCCGATGTAAGAAACTATAGTGAATCTAGATATCCGGTGCGCATCTACTTTCATAATTTTCGCAAGTCATAATAGAATGTTACCAGTGTCATAATGTACCTTGGTAACGCCTTGCAGTCAAAGATATTTATATAACTTTATGCCACTAGTAATCATATATATCTAAGTATAGTTATATGGCGCCATGGCTGTCCAGATATTTATACCTTCATTTGTACAAAATTCCAAGTCAATAAATAAAGACCAAGATTGTTATTTTGGAGTCTTTTTGTGTTTTATATTTCAACACCAAATTTTTGTTACTTTTACGGTCATCCCGTAAAATCCATATCGAAAAAACAGCGCTTGTCTCTTTTTCTGGTTTTTCTGTGCATCTATGTTTGAGTTTGTATTTTCGAAATAAAGACTATTAAAATCAATTGTCTCTTTAAATATTTAGATAATCTCATTTCTTCATATTCTTTATCTCCAGGCCCTATGGCACGAAGTGCAAAACTCGAACTTCGTATGTTGCCGTCCCGCTGACGCTTATGTCATTTAATACGCGAGTGACAGGGACGGTGCGATACGAACTTCGATTTGCGAGTTTCGTAGTAGCCCATCTGATCTCAAAAAGTTACCTTTTTCCTTACTTTTCCGATAGTTATATGCTTTTGCAAAATTAATTAATCAATAACATAGCAGAAACAACTGGCAAAAACAAATTTAGGAAAGCTAGGTTGCGACCCCAACAGAAATGAACCGATAATTCTGCATTAACATAATTTTGGGTGAATAATTATGTGAACAAATATTTTATGAGTGGATCAGAACGATTAAAATCACATACTATGCGAATGTTGACTTTGGTATAGCAGTTTATAACAAAATGTAGTATAATTATGATTACATTAATTATATAATCTAGGATTAAAAAAAAATATGCTGGAGCAGGAGTATCGTGTAGGCATGATGATGAATATAAATAGTCCTTTTTGTGGTCTCTATCTTCGTTGAACTTAGACAGTATAACCATTTTAGTGGCAAAATGCGCACTCTAGTATGATGAAGTGACTACAGTCAATATACTATACGATATCATGCAGCGACCTACAAAGCTTGTTGCGAACCCGTTCTCTTACCACGCGGTTTGTTCTGATATTGAAATTAGATTACTATTTGAAACTGATTACTCGTAGATACTGTTTTATAGGTTTTGTGGGGCAAATATTGTACAAAATGTTAATTAATTACCTAATGCAAAGTACAGACTCCCCAATAACCTTTTTTTATTTTAAGTGTAAACATTGTTTGATTGATTGATCTTTTCGTATGGCGCTGAGACTTGGACACTAAAAGCTGCAGACCGCAAACGTATAGACGCCTTTGAGATGTGGTGCTGTAGAGGCAGCATTTCGGACTAACGCCTCCATATCAAGAACTGTAAGTCTCCTCGCAACTGTCATCCCAATGCCTGCTCAGGGTTCTTGAATACTTCGGTCACATTGAAAGGATAGACGGTGACAGCCTCGAGAAGCTAATTGAGACCGGTAAAGTGGATGGGAAGAGGCCTTGTGGTCGCAGCTCAATGCGTTGGTCTGACCAGATTTGCACCGCTCTTGACTTCAGTTCACAACGCCCTCCACACCGCCAGAGATAGAAATAGATGGAAAAAGTTCGTGCGAGAAAAAGTGATGCAGAAGGAGGTCACGAGCCTCATTCAAACATTGAGTGTACAGTTTAGTAAACTGAATCACGTACCTTTGTGCTACTAATGTCATGTTGACATCCCATATATTTGCCAGAGAAATCATAGCGAAATTATTATGAAAAGGTTCCACCCTGGTACGTGATTCCAGGGCCAGATTTAGATGAAGGCAACTTGGGCTGCAGCCCCGGGGCCTCTACAAAAGAGAGGCCCCCACAATAGAGTCTCCACTCCTTTGTTAACCCAAGGCTCCAGACCTCTAAATCCGGCCCTGCGTGATTCAGTTTTCTAGACTGTACGGTGTAAAGTTTGAGCTACACTGTGTTAAACATTGTAACCAACAGCTCACATTATTATGGTGTCACAATTCCTGGATTCGCGTTACAGTGCACGCTTTTGCGGTAGGGTCGGCTAAGTATATCACTGAATGAAATATTTTATTGCTCGCGAGAGGGGGCTATTCAGAACCTCTATATGGCCCAGGACAATTGATAGATATAAATGAGTGAATGCAGCATTTACACATAATAAGCGACAAATAATGCGATGTGAATGGATGGAGCCTTTTCTTGGCTGAATCGAATAATAAAAACATTTATTTGTTACTTGAGTTATTTAATTTTGAAAATTAGCTTATTTTCATGTCTTTGCTTCCGATTCGAGATGGTTTTGTCCTTTCAGAATTTCATCAAATTTGTCAATATTTGTCGAGGTATTGGGCTGGACCTCGATGAGCCAGTCAGTTGCATTTATAATACTGAAATAAACAAGCGAGTTTCTTTTTAAAAGTTCTTATTCTCATACAAATGACTTGGGCATATTTTATACGTAGCAAAGGCTATCGCGACCTACCTTGACGTTGTGACAGAATAAGAAAAGTTCTGCGAACATTGTTTCATATGCTGATTCGAACCGTATTCAAGTTGTCCTTCACTTTCCCGGCGATCTCATGAGACGTTTCAAAGGGCATCGAAAGTAAATTCTATTTATAACTCAATTATTCCAAAATAGGCCGGCCCCCGATTCATCGTCGAGTCACTCGCTAAGTTATCGCATACGCATCCGTCGGTTTCGCACGTTCCTTGAATGGCCCCGTGGCGGCGCAGACCATAGGATATCACGAGTAGATCAGAAATAATGTAGATAGGGAGCTGTAGTGGCGAATAACTTTACAAATATAGAATAATTGTAGGTGTGTAACTGTAGGATGTTTTTAAGGTCCTATACCTCAAAAGGTCCTACAGTATTATGGCTTTTTTTACATTAATATTTTATTTCTGGGTGAAATGGTAATGGATGATTCGGAACTTCATTTTCCCTTGTCATTTAACACGAACTAAGAACCCATGCCCCGTGCACAGAGTACTTTTTTCTTGCCAATGCCACGTCATTATAATTTTTAATGATGGCTATAGATACAGACGTTGTGCATATTGTTTTTTCTTTTTTGTGTCTTTAAGGTATATTTTTATGTTGTTAATTAGGCACTATGTTTGTGTATTTTCATTTTTTTTTAACTGTGGGGTTCATTGTTTGTGTTTACTTTGAACTCATCTAAATGGTTCCAACGGAAGACCAGCGTCGGCCGCAAGGTTGACATCATGCTTTGCTTTGTAAAATGTCAGGAATAAATGTTTTTCTTTCTTTCTTTAAAAGGAAAAAACGGAACCCTAGGAAAAAAGTATCACTCTGTTGTCCGTCAGCCTCTCTGCCAATTTTTTTTCTCAGGAACACGTAGAGGTGTCAAGCTGCAATTGATATCAAATGCTTGGGTCTGCTACCCCTTTACCCCTTTAAGCAGTGAAAAATCAAACTTCTAAGTCAACGCAATTAACAGATACCTACTGTCATTATAAAGGGTGTTTTCATTCAAATGCCGTAACCAAAAAACCTCCGATTGTCCTATAAAAATTGAAATTTGGTATGAAAGCTCTTATAGCGCACCATTAAAAAGTGACAATCCGGTACAATCATTTCTAAAAATATTTTTAAGTACGTGTACTTATATATGAAAGCGACACTTTTTTAGGATTCCGTACCCAAAGGGTAAAAACGGGACCCTATTACTAAGACTCCGCTGTCCGTCCGTCCGTATGGCACCATCATTAGCTGTCACCATCATTATTCTGTTGCCGCTATAACAAAAAATAATAAAAAACAGAATAAAATAAACATTTAAGGAGGGCTCCCATACAACAAACGTGTTTTTTGCTAATGTCTAATGTTGTATAGATAATGTTACGGAACTTGGTCGGTTTTTTTAGTTTGATCTGCGAATTGATGTGAAGAAAGCATTTTCGCTCGTTCTTTATTATCCGGACGCTAAGGAGTGGAATGCTCTACCAGCTTCTGTGTTCCCTGATCGCTATCCCTGGCCGTCTTCAAATCTAGGGTGAATGAGCATTAACTTGTTTAGGCCAGCTTGCTCCATTTAAGTCCACATCTTCGCTTACCACCAAGCGTGATTGTGATACGAAAGCCTGTGTCTGTGTAAAAAAACACTTATCTAGTGTTTTAAGTTAATCTTATCGTATCGCCACATTGTGTCCTAAACGGCTATAAATTAAACAGAACGCATGCGTATAAATCCGGTTTGTTTATAGTGAGACAGAGCGAGCACCTGACAGATTATGGTCGGATGAACACATCGCACAGGTAATTGTATACCGAAGCGCGGAGGTCCCGAATTGACAATATAATAGAGAATACAACCTGAAAAGGTAAGCTTCATTTATTTGTCCACTGGTTTTTTCCAGATTTATGTATAGTCGGTAGCTTAGCGGTCGTTCGCTATTGCGATATTTTGTGGTTTAATCTACTGTTGTGTATGCAAGTGGAATTGAAATTAAACGTACAAACACTCAACAGAATTTTCTCCATGATATTGTGTTTGTAAATTCTTCTTCTTCTCTTCTTAAATTTAAGAGCCATATGCTCTTGTCGGTGGAGTAATCGCCACTCCGCACGGTCTTTGGCCGGTTGTTTGATTTCCTGATACGACACAACACCCACCCTTTCCTTCACCTGGTTAAAATAGGTCAATCTTGGTCTTGGTGGTGTTTGTAAACGAACGTTTAAAGTTTATATTCTACCTCTAAAGATACGTCTAATAATAGTAGAACGACTTATTATATTTCCATCGTATTTTGTCGTATAATTCTGTATTTATCTTGTCTGTTGAGAAAGAAAAATAAATAGCTACCAACTTTTCCGACAAAATACGATAGCAAAACATTATTCATTATATTAATTTGTACAAGTTCTCAAATTTTTACAAAGTATTATTTGTTATAAATTAATTTAAATAAAGTTAATACCTGGTTTAAAATATATATTCGCCAAATTTGCAGTTTTAAAAGTGTTATTAAATTTAATGTATTCAAGATAAATAGAAAGAATAATATATTACCAACTTACTTCCGATGAAACTACGCCATTATTATTCATTCACCAAATATTAATTTTTACAAGTAAATCAATTTTAAATACAATTTTAAAATTATTATTTAATAAATCTAATGTTTATAATATAATTTTTATGTGGTTTAAATATATATATTAAAATTTGCGAGTTTTGTTATTAAATTTCTTTAATTTGTATAAAGATAAATTTAAATAAAAGAGATAATATATTTTTAATTATCAAAATATGTTTAAAAAAAAAAACAATACAGGATGTAGCCAAAAAAGACGGAGTACCTATAAAACCATTCGCAATAATATAAGATACGTAAATCAAAAAGAATAAGTTTAAAGAGAAACACATTTTTACAAGTTGGTACCACACTTTTCCCTTTTGCACGAGACAATCGGGCAGCGTTATCTCATTCTTTGCTTTTGTAATATTTTTACATATTTCTTCGTAGACTACCAACTGTTATAACAATTTATTTCAGTAGCTGTAGATAAAAATGCAAGCTGCGCATGTTTATTACCTAACCATTTTATAAAACTATAGGGACATAAACTCTTTATAGCGCATAGGTAAAAATTATAAATAAAAGTACAGATTAACGTAAAACAATACAAAGACAAAGTTATCCTTAATAAGTGATCTCTTCCAGCTAGCCTAGTTGAGAAAAGAAAATGTACAAGTGTAGGTAAACAGTCAAAATTACGCGCGGTAAAAAGAAAACAATACGACCCAAAAATAATGAAGTAAAAAATTTAATCTCGTAATACTTAAAAACAAATACAAGTTTAGTTATATTATACAAAATTGGACACAGCCTCGTCTCAGTAAAAGTTATGGTGATACTAAAATTAGGTCAAAACTATAAGAGGCTATACAGTGATGTACTAACTGAAAAACAATTATCAAAATTCAATTATGTTTATTTTAAAGCATTGTGAGCACGATCTTACTTAAAAGTAGGTACTTACTCAAAACATTGGTTTTAAACTAAAAACAATGTTGACAGAAACACATTTGTACGACAGGTAATTTGCAGAATGTCCAATAACAACGCAACATAAATATTTTTCGGGTGGCTAAATCATGAACTAACTTTATGAATTGACAAATTGATCACAGAATAGACAGTGGCGCCATAAGCACCAGCAAACACAAGTTGGTACTATACCCACAGTCAGCCAGGACTTGAAGAAAAAAATAAAATTAATTATTGGCAGTAATTTTTCAAACGGTTCCAAATTTGAATAAATATTTCAATTTTTCTTCACCTGTACCTTGAGGCTTGTTCATAATTCATCACTTTGGTTCTTTTAAAAACAAATATCCATTGTCCATCAGCCAATGAATAGTTATGCAAACGGAGAGCAAGTGACAACGCAATACGCGTGCTGCTCATTGTATTCAGTGCGTATTGAACTGCCTCGCGACTTGTGCGCCTGCGACGCTGGTAGGGTTGTCAGAAAAAAAAAAGAATTAAAAAAATCGACTATTGCTATCGAAGTGTCCATTCTAGGTGCAATGTTTTTCGCGGAACTCATCGTTTGGCATAAGTTTTCCCTTTAAGTTTTTAGAAATGATAATTAGTAAATATCCATATTATCGTAGTCATGTTATTTAAAAATAGTAAACTAGTAAACTATAGTTTAGTTAGTTTAGTATTGTTGTCTTATGATGAACCTAATAAGATTTAATTAAAACAGTCATATAATATGGAAAAGCCAAACGTACTACAAACAAAATACGGCGACTCAAAGAACCGTATTAACCCAGTGGTTAGAGAAAAGACAAGCTCGAGGTCCCGGGTTCAATCCCCGGTCGGAGCAGATGCTTTCATGAAAAATACGAATGTTTCTTCGCAAGTTTTGTTTTGTTTGCATGCCAATGTATCTGGTTAGACATGTCACAGCTCATTAGCACTATTTTTTAAGACCAATTTTACCATGTCTAAAGCAAAATAAACTATTTCATTTCATTTGGTTGTGTATATGTTTATATCTGTGTATTTCAACCGTTGCCATGGACACATACCACAAGCTTTGCTTACTTTGGGACTAGGTCAATTGGTGTCAAGTGTACCGTGACATTTATTTATTAATATTTATTTTTAATATTATTCTTTCGTATTAAAAAAAAATGACGATTTATGGCAACCCTAGGAAGCTGTCTTCCTCGTATGGTCTATTGGACATTGTAGCCCGTGTTAACAGGCTGTAATGGTACAAATGTAAGTTTTCTTACAACTTACGTAGAAAATACCAATATTGAGTTCGATTCTTTAGGATAATGCTACATATAGGTTTAAACATTTAATTAAGTAGCAACAACATCCCAGCCTATATACGTCCCACCGCTGGGCACATGCCTCCACTCAAAATGACGGAATTTTGGAGACCGTGTCTTGAGAGACTGAGTTTGAGTAACTTCGACTTCGGCGATCTAAGTATAGTAATCATTATCCCGGTGATAATAATCACTAGTAATGATAACAGAAGTCATACAATTTAACAGTAGGAACAAAATTAGAAACTGTAAAAGTGCAGAAGAAGTTTACTAAACAAATCGTAATAAATTAATTTTTGTACATTAATTTAAAAGCAAAAATGAGTGAGACTTATATTTTATGACATCACGAACAGTAAGTAAACAAAACGACCAACTTGAACAGTTTATCTTAAAGTAGCTCTACGTGAACACAACTAAGTATAGTAGGTATAAAGCATTCGACACTTCGCACGAGAATAATTTAATGGATACCCGACAAAGCGTCCGCTTTAACCTAACGAAAGCCTATCTCCTGAAGGGTACTTTACTATATCACACCATCCAAATAATAACTTACATTGAAATCATAACTTTATGTCGACACCCACTCTAGGGTGCCAGGAGGTAAGTGTCATCCATCCGCTCAAACTGGCCATAGATCACACCCTACACCACGACAATACCGGCGCATACTCCATAAATATGAGATACTTCATCGGTATGGCGCGGGGTGACCGAAACCCGCGATCAGTGATATGGGTTATATAGCTATAAATAACGTGATATGTTGTGACACCTACTTACTTACGTGCGGCGTAGGGTTTGATAAGTACCTAGCTTCGCTCGTAATAAGTTAGATAGAAGCGCGTTTTAACGTAGGTAGCGTTTAATGCAGCAGCAAGGACCATTACAGAAACTGCTGCTTATTTGCTACGTAGAGCGAAAACGCATTTATTATGACTTCTAACGAGTGTCCATTGAGATCGAATAATTCCTCTATAGCCCTTTGAAGGCCGTTCAAAGTAGATAAATCTTCAATTCGAATAAACTTAGATTCATCCAAAAATAGTTGAAGCATTTTTTGTTGACGTCGTCTTTTTTTAATTTTCTTTTTTCAATTCTATACACAAACAGCACGAAGCTTTTATCCCCGATACGGGATTCAATTAAATATACCAGACAAGCGACATCTATGAAAATTAGATTTGTAGCATTCGAATTTCGAACATGGCGGATGTAGACAATATCTAATTTTGCTATTTCTGTTTCTTTGGCTAGTTGAAGTATAATTTTGATAGTGTTTTATGCGGCGATTAACCTTAACAGTGAACAGTGAACACAAAATTCTATATTGCTCTCGAGTCTGGCATTTTTTAATGCGCAAGTTGTCTCCACGTGGTTTCTGGAATTTTACTAACAAGTTGCAAAAACTACAATCACCGTACAATGTCCCTCTCAAAGAGAGTTTACCTTGGCAAAATTGACCTATTTATTAGAACAGAAAAGCCATATCTTAAAAGAGAAGAAGAAGAAGATCTATGAAAATAATGGAAATATCCATTAAGAAACCGCTACGAAAAACCATCAATACTTACACACTATTTTGCAGGGTGTCCCGTTACTCTGTCAAATTACCAATAAACCTGTCCTGACATTGAACAGCTTGAGTTAGGGATGCTCACGCGCAGTGATAAATACTGGTACCGTAATCTTGCGTCATCGAGCCGCGATGGGTGCCTGGAGGGAATTCTATATAGGTAACAGTAGTCGTTCGTATTGAGTTTACCTGGAAATCTGTACGTGCTGATTCTAAAATGTTTATTTAATATTTGTGATATTCGTGTGACTATTGATCTAAGACCTTTCGACGTCATTTTGGCCAGTAGCATTCGTATTATATAGATCGCTGTTTGTTTTATATTGTGTAGATAGATATCTTGAACATGAAACTACCTTGAGACTCACTCATTTTAAATTGACCCGGATAACTCACGTCTTAAATCGAGTTTAGCCCGACATATTTCGGGCTAATCCGTAGCCCTTCCTCTTCGGAGCAACGCGACTCGGCGGCTGCTGCAACACGCGCATCAAGTCGAAAAAAGAAAGAAGAAAGAAGAAGTCGAGTGCGCGTGTTGCAGCAGCCGCTGAGTCGCGTTGTTCCGAAGAGGAAGGGCTTCGGATTAGCCCGAAATATGTCGAGCTAAACTCGATTTAAGCTCCGTTTCCACCAATAATGTGTTTTTCATTAACCAATAAAAACGTTTCATTACCTATACCTCGCATAGCTCCGCTCAGCCGTTTCCATCAGAGATGTGCTGTGCAAAGATGTGTAAATGAAGCGTTTCTATTGGTTAATGAAAAGCACATTTCTCGCACATTAATTATGCATTATGATGATGAATTAGACGACCGGATAGTCCAGTGGTTAGAGAACTTGACTATGAAGCTCGAGGTTCCGGGTTTGATTCTCGGCCGGGGTAGATATTATATGTATAAAATGCAAATTTTTGCTCTCGAGTCTTGAGTGTTAATATTATTATGTACTTAAGTATGTATCTATATATTTAACTATGTTTATCCGTTACCTACTTAGTACTCACAACACAAGCTTTGCTTACTCGTACTTTGGGACTAGGTCACGTACAGTTGAACCATTTGATTCCTGACCCACCGCAGAACGCTCTCACAGTAAGGGGCTGTTTCACCACCCATTGATTAATTTTATTTGACGGATAAATGGGATGACGTCTCCGTCCAAATAGTCGAAGAAAACAAACAAAGACGGCTTCACATTTATCCGACAGATTTTAGTCAATGGACGGTGAAACAGGAGCTTTAGTGTTATAATAAATTCTCTTGTCAAGCAATGCGATGTCACTATGATTTTTTCTACGAAAATGTTCCACAGTGGATCACGATTCAGTTGGTTCGATTGTACATATAAAGTGTCCCGTGATATTTATTTTATTATTTGGTTTTTATATGCATAAGGTAAATGTTCCAGTACTCATTCTAACTTTATTTTTACGATACACTTAAAATAAGGTGAACCCTTTAGGCTACTTTCTTGTTTCATGAAAAAAGTAATCGTTCCATCGACAAACCATTCGGCAGCCTTTATATCTTTGTCGAGTATCATTTTAAGGGTATAACGGTCTTGTAGAATTCCCATCCCAAATTTCAACCATCTGTGTTCGACGTCATTCGTGTACGGTACTGGGAACGCCTGAATTTACGAGTTCCAACCCTCCATTTAAGATAGACCTTCACAACAATACAGTTAAGTCTGACACAGGGATCAAGTTACATTGGTTTAGTTCTGGGAGCATCCACGGGTGGTATGGCACAGATCCGTCGACCGACTTGTTGGACGACCAGTCCGTGAAATATGACGTGCGTCGATGATTGGTGGGATTGTTTTTAGAACATTAAAAACAGGCATTTCTTCACGCGATCACGATTTAGGGTCTTCATTTGTACCTTAATCAAAAGCTTGGGTAGATATTAATCTGAATTGAGACTTATATTGTAAATTAAACTTACAAACTGCAGAAAATTTTGCTTATTTTATACTTGGATAAACTGCAGTTAGAACACATTAAATATACCAGAAAAGAAATTTGCTGGGTACGTGTCTCGGAACCAGCATATATTTATTTTCTGATTTTTCCAATACAGTTTATTCAATTAAGAATATAAATAAAATACAGCTGAAACTGATATAGAAAACCAATTTATCTTTGTTACGCACAGAAACTTAGGTAAAAGGAGAAGATTGCTAGAGTAGATACGCCCAATTTTTGTACAGTTCAGCAATCAGGAGATGGTCGTCATTTTGTACCAAAGAGCACCGAAAGGGTACTTGAGCTTAATTACTTTCTGTTCGGTATTGGGTGGTCTTTATTGAACTGGTATTAAAATGAAGTTCGTTGTAATAAACTTTGAAACCGCTTACACAAGAAACAGCACAACAAACTTCATCAGCTATTCTTTAACTGCAAATTCTAGTTATTTAAATCGATCAAAAAGTTTTTTAAACGTCAAATAGGTAAGGTAAACGTCCGAGTGCTCGACACGCTAATGCCCAATAGATGACACCCTGCTGTCATCTCTATTGCTAATGACGTAAGATTAACGATGCCAACTATTGGGGCAGTGACGAGCTCTCGCACGTTCATCTTGCCAATTCAATGTCTGTTAATAGTGTTATTTATGGAATTGATAAAAAGCGAGAAGCGGCTGAATATTTGAGCGTTTTGACCACTCGATTAAAAAGCGGCCAAGTGCGAGTCGCACTCGCCTATGAAGGGTTCCGTAGCAGCAAGTAACATAATATAAAAGTTTCCTTTTCTTTACGATTTATGACGTATTCAAATATAACCACTTACTAGATCTCGTTTAAACCAATTTTCGGTGGAAGTTTTCATGGTAGTACATCATATATTTTTTTTACTTTTATCATTCTCTTATTTTAGAAGTTACAGGGGGGGGGGGGCACATATTTTACCACTTTGGAAGTGTCTCTCGCGCAAACTATTCAGTTTAGAAAAAAATGATATTAGAAACCTCAATATCATTTTTGAAGACCTATCCACAGATACCCCACACACACGTATGGGTTTTTATGAAAAAAAAATTTGAGTTTCAGTTCTAAGTATGAGGAACCTCCAAAACTTATTGTTTTCTTAATGCGGTTCACAGAATACATTTACTTACCAAGTTTCAACAGTACAGACATGACGAATCCATAAGGGTTCCGTTTTTTGTCATTTGGCTACGGAACCCTAAAAAGTGCATTACCATCCCCCGTTTATTAGCACAATAGAAGGTCTTTAGTTTTAATAAAAATTTAACCCTGAGCATCATCTTCTACAGTGTGGATTTGGAATACGGGCGAAAGCTTAAACCAAACATAGATTTAGTGATACAAACAATAATAATAATCAATCGTTATTTATTAATTAACTCTAATTAACTCACCGTAATTAATTTTTAAAGATCCTGTCGAGCAGCAATGTAACGCAAATTTATTTTGGTTGTCACATTATCGTAAATGCATCGTTTGAAGAGGAGAGCATGCACCTATGATGCAATGAAGCCGAATCAGCAATCGTGGTTTAGTTATGTGTATGAGTGCAAAAAAATTCAAAAAATAATGAAACATTGGTAGCAACCAATGTTTCATTATTTTTTTCATTTTTTTATTAATAAAGTTATTACCTGCATTGCGAATCTTTATGAAAACAATAGGTTTGACTGTTTCTCATCAATTCATCATCCATCCTGATATTCCTGATACTGCACAGAACATCACAACATGATACTGGTAGAGGCCAAAGTTATTGTTACATTAAGTTTATTATTACCACCGGATTGGAAAAACCTCTGTTGAGAAGAATCCGGCAAGAAACTCAACGAGGTATATTTTTTAAACAGATTTACAATATTCCCGTGTGGTGTCGGGTTAGAATTACACCTCTCCATCTCTTCCGTGGATGTCGTAAGAGGCGACAAAGGATATAAGGTTAAGGTATACCGTAGGCGACGGGCTAGCAACCTGTCACTATTGTACCGTTTTTGTCAAACTTTAAACCTAAAATTGCTAAAAGTGGCTCCGAAGCGGTAACGTTTCGTGTGCTCTGCCTACCCCAATTGGGAATGCAGGCGTGATGTTTGTGTTTTGTGTGTGTACAATATTATTAAATGATATCTATATATCACAAGTATTTAACACAACTTTAATTTTAACACAGTAGGTTCGCTATTTGAAGGGATCGCTAATGCGGATCCCTGTCCATGCTATAACCATTAACTTTATAATACGCCTTAGATATTAATGTCTCCTTGACAAAAGATCTGCCGGGAAGTCGGGACAACAATAACTACTTTATGTTGAACATAAAAAAACCGCTTCAGTTCATCCTTTTTCAAACCACAAATTTTATCAGATCGTAACTAAAATGGATCGAGACCGCTTATGAAACGTATTGAGTAAACATTGATTGAATTTTGTAGTTTTTTATTGTTGTGACATGAACAGTCATTTAGCAAAAACTAGAATAAAATATCAAAATGCCGCGTACTAGCGCTTTTAGTGAAGCAGAATTGGTAAATATCGCCTGATTTAACACCTCTGGACTTTTTTATTTGGGGGGCAGTAAAGAACGAGGTGCACTCAGAACCCAGGACATATGTGGAGCAATTGAAATACAAAATTACTGAAGTATTTCAAAAGTTGAGAGATACGGTCGATCTTCGCCATGTAAGCGATTCAATCAAACGACGATGTGAAACCTGCGTCCAAGTACAAGGGCGGCATGTAGAAAACCATTAGCTTTGATGTGTACAGCGAAGAGAATAAATGTGTTCTTTTAGTTTATTTTACCTGTATTTTCGTATAAGTATGTCTGTAAATGTCAGGTGGACTGACGACATCGTGAGAGTAGCGGGAAACCGGTGGATGCAAGTGGCGAGTTGTCGTTCATTGTGGCGTTCTAAGGGGGAGGCCTTTGTCCAGCAGTGGACGTCTTCGGGCTGATGATGATGATGATGATGATGATGTCTGTAAATAAACTAGGACAGTATTTATGGGATGACCGTAAAAGTAAAAATTTGGAATTGAAATAAAAAATACAAAAAGATTCCAAAAAACCAATCATAAACAACATACGTTTGTACAGTATTTGTTTATCATTATTAATCAATGATTTTAGTTAATAAAGTAATAAATTATTTTCACAAACAATAGTTGACAAGAAATAGTTGACGTTAACTATCAGCATCTTAACTGCATTGTTTAACATTGCGGGCTGAATTATTTTGTATGAAAAAATATATTTTACTTACTTTTTTTTTTAGTATCTTAATTAACTCTTGAGGTCTACTTAACTGTTTTATTTTAATGCTTTAATTAAATATAGGTGCGAATCCACTGTTACGAATATTAATAATATATAAAATTATGTCGAGTTTAGCTACGCTACATTGTACTTAAATAAATAAATCGAGTTTAGCTCGACATTGTTTCGGGATAATTCGTAGCCTTTCTTTCTAGAAGCAACGCGACACAATATCATTACAATACAATACACTGTTAACACCGTTTTAATATCCATATAATATTATAAATGCGAAAGTGCGTGTTTGTATGTTTGTCCGTCTTTCACGTCGAAACGGAGGGACGGATCGACGTGATTTTTGGCATAGAGATAGTTTATGGGCCAGAGAGTGACATAGGCTACTTTTTATACCGGAAAAATGCACAGTTCCCGAGGGAACAGCGTGCGATAACCCAATTCCACGCGGACGAAGCCGCGGGCAAAAGCTAGTCATTTAATATGAGTGAGTCTCAAGGGTAGTTTCATGTTCAAATTATGATTAAAAAAGCAACCTGAGATATGTGTGCATAGGAGAAATTCGTGTCTAGACTCCTGTCCAGCGGTGGTGTAGCGGTTATAGCACGCAGCACGGATTGCTGAGGATCTGGGTTCGATTCCCAGCGCTGGTCTCCTTTTCTGGTTTTTCTGTGCATCCATGTCTCAGTTTGTATTTTCGGTTCATGTACTGAGCATCATCTCTTTCAATAATACTTTTGGAAAAGGTAATGAAGAAAAAAAACGCCGCAAAAACTCTGAATGAAAACGCTGCAAAAACGCTGCAAGAACCCAAGCAATGTTTAAGTAGCGACATGTTTTGTACGGAAATAAGTCAAAATATTATCGAAAAGCCTTACAATCCACCGGGTAACCCAACACCACATATCCTTACAAAGAAAGACGACATTCACTTCTACAAAATTACAGTAAATCTCCAGCTTCATTAATTTGAGTCCTTACCCATCCAAGATAGAGTTTAGAGTAGGCGTTTTGAGAAAGTTTGTGCATTTTGACAAAACTTCGCTTCCTACGTTACGCCGCCAAAAATAAATTTGTCTCGTCCATTAAGAGGAACAATGGTCCGTTAAGTACACATTGATGTCCTGCTATAGGAAGTTTTTACCGTTTTTTGCGCGTATAGAGTTTGGTAGGGTTCGCATAAAAGTTGTACAACTATAATTCAATACTGATTCTGAACATGTAAAACTCACTATCTTAAAAAAAAGTCGCTTATTCAATATCTCGTTTCAACCGTCGAACTATAATTAAAGGTTTTTGTTTTAATGTATGTAGTATGTAAAAACTTTATTGCAGATGTACAAAAGTAAAAAAAAAACCAAACACAATAGACAAACATTAAGATACATTTACAAACGCAAACTTATCCTTTTCAGTGGATGGGAGCACTTAAATCACTTCATTTTTTTACACTGATAATTACTATGTATTTACTTCTTAAGTCATAACTCTGTTACTCATGCAACATCCTATGGGAGAGTAAGGAAGATCTCACGAAAGAATGGCACAGCTCTCTAAATAATAACACGGGCACATAACAGCCAAGCTTACGGACATCATCATCATCATAATTACTTCAAAATTACCTGGTTATTTTAGATATATTTTATAAGATGTAGACCCGAATGCGATAGTAATTATTTTCGTTCAATTTTAGTAACTAGCTTTTGCCCGCGGCTTCGCCCGCTTGGAATTCGGTTATCGCGCTGTTCCCTCAGGAACTGGGCATTTTCCGAGATAAAAAGTAGCCTATGTCACTTTCTGGCCCATAAACTATCTCTATGCCAAAAATCGCCCCGTTTTGACGTGAAAGACGGTCAAACATACAAACACACAAATACCCACACTTTAGTATTTATGATATTAGTATGGATTGTCAGTAGCTATTGCATTACAAAGAGGAAAGTATAAATACTTTTTTGTGTTAATGTTTTTGAACTCTTTCTAGGAAGTAATATTACTTGAAGATGCAGAAACAAAAATTGTCACATCACATAATACATGATTTGATTAGTGTAACTTTATTATTATTCGATTCAAATATTACGACATATCTACAGTTAAAACGTTTAGTTAAACAATTTCATCATAATAAATTAAGAAACGTCTCTTATAAATATTTACGATATAATAATTGGTCGTGGTTTCGGCAAACTTTCTCATTTCTACGAACTTGTTCGTTGTTTGTTCTTGTTCGGTTTATATTACGATTTGTTCAGGGCTGATACCGTTTTAGTTACTTACGTTATACGTAAACATTTGAAGTGGGTATGCTTATTGCAAACATTGTAAATTATTAATAAATTTATAAGCAGCGTTTTCAGTTAGGTATTTTTTAATAAAAATAATATAATAAATATAAGATGTGTGAATAAAATAACATAAAACACATGAAATAACCAGTTAAAAAGAAGACAAAGAGAACTAACCTAAGAAACCTTAACTAAATATACTAACAATAATAAAAACTATAAAAAGAGCACCCGTCTAAAAAATCTGCCTGTGGCAGTTAAATATATTTCCTCTAGTAACTTCATGTCTTTGATATTGTGCACCCCGTATTATTTCGCTACATAGACCATAAAGACATAGAGAATATGACTAATATAGCTGTTCTATGATAATTAAATTTTTCCGTCATAATTTCTGGAATATTTTATTTTATTCTCTTTTTACAAGGTTTTGTACTTGGTGGACAAAAAGAACGCTATTACTGTCGTTTTGGTGTCCGTCTGTCTGTCTGTCTCAAGACTGTATCTGGACAACTGTAACAGAGAGATAGCACATGCAATCATGTGTAAATATTATTGCCGCTACAAAAAATAAATAAGGATTGGTCCTTTACACAAGAACGGTATCATTTTAAATTTTATTTACAAAGTTTCAATGTTTTCCCTAAGACTCATGCTTGACCGTTTTTTATTGTTTGTTGTTATGCAAAATATTTACCTCAATTACCATTCCGAGTTTGAAGTTTGTATAGCACGTTTGTACACATAGTTAAAAATACCGTTAGTAAAAAAGCTTGTATTAAAAATGACCTTTATAACTTATACTTATACTTTTTCTTGTGTGTAAACCCTATGTACATGGAAGAAGATAGATGGGTCGCGGAAGCATGGCGGGTAACGTATACGCTCCCGATCCAATTTATATTTATGCGTACGCGCAACCCAGCGCCTCGGGCGCCACGAATTGTATTTTTGAAACCGACGACTGATCAGTTGAACTTACAAAGGGTTCGGTTATGAAAACGTTAGCTTGATTTGTATTATAACGTTGCCATACATCAAGACTCTTTAAAACGTGTTAATTGTTATATGTAAGTAGATGGTTTGCTTTCACTTCTTTGTTTTTTTTTAAGATTGATATAGTGGCTGATTGGGAGTGAATTCCTAATGAATGCTAAGTCCACCAATCGCATGCCTACGTTATTTTTGAAACTGTGCGGTAATTTTTCAATAAATAAAAAATATATGGTCTTCGTTTTTTGATAACAAAGCTCTAAAAATATGTTTTATGTAGATATTAATTTCTATAAAACAACTAAAAAAAATCATCATCATCATCCCAGCCTATATACGTCCCACTGCTGGGCACAGGCCTCCTCTCAGAACAAGAGGGCTTGGGCCATAGTTCCCACGCGGGCCCAGTGCGGATTGGGAACTTCACACGCACCATTGAATTGCTTCGCAGGTTTGTGCAGCTTTCCTCACGATGTTTTCCTTCTAAATAAATTAAATTTAGTAAATTAGTAGAAAACTCTGAACCTTTATTTTTGAAATATAAATATTTCCCTTATTTGTCGTTTTATAATATAGTACCTGGGCGACCGAGCTCCGCTCGGGCTAAAACTCGGTAGCCAGCGTTTTCCCAGAGATAAGACTAAGCTAGATCGATTTTTCATCCCCGAAACCTACATACCAAATTTCATAGAAATCGTTGGAGCCGTTTTCGAGATTCTGATTATTATTATAAACTACTCATTAAATCAATATTACTCGTTTAAAGGTATTAGATAGATAGATCGATAGAGAAAAGAAGGTATCATAATATTATCACTGTGAAAACAAACTTTTTGAAATTATTACATTAGTAGACATTCTTCATCTCAACAGGAGGTCTCGTGTTTTTTTTGTTTCGAATAAATCGATTACTTAGTCGATTCCTTGCGCACAGCGCACAAATTGAGACCCATTCCGATATCGTGTTAGGAGTAATAAGTTTTTAAATGCCTTCTTCGCAGTAATACTTCATAACAATGTCAGAGTATAAGTTATGGTTTACTTGTTATTTTGCTGTTTATTTAACTTATATTTTCTTTGGAGATGTTTATTTTAGTTCACTTTTTTGCGACGACCGTTAGTGAATTCATTAATGTCTGAAACGGTAGTAAGAGTTTATTACAAAGAGTATTAATTAAGAAGATAACAAATAAAAATATTTAGTATTTTTTCTGAAATAATAGTAAAAATAAATAATTTATTTTCGAATAGCTGAATAGATCCAAGTATTATTAGTTTTTACAATGTTCTTATGAGATTATGTTAGGAAGCAGATTAAATTAAATTAGTTTCCATGACATTCATGTCATGTATGTACATGTAACTGCTAATTAAAATATGTTATATAAAATGTCTTGTTATCATTTAGAAATGCTATAATTTTATTGGCGTCGCAACAACTTTACATGTTGCATTATGTATGTATGTATGTAAACTCTTTATTGTACAAAAGGAAAGAAACAAAATACAATTGTCAAAATGTATTTATTATTAATTATTAAAAGAATTAACGGGTTTGATAATATTAAACTAAATAAAAAAACAAAAAAAAAATACCCCTTTGCACCGTATTTGGCCCAAACATAACCCAGGGTTAAATATATTTTATGTCGAAGTTACGAAATTAATCATCAACGCTAATAAACAAATAAGTTACAAGACTTACAAGTTACGTACGCAAATAGCAGCTACTACGAAATTCGAAAATCGAAGTTCGTGTCGTTCGAACGAAACTATTTAATACGAGAGCAAAAGGGACGATACGATACGAACTTCGATTTTCGAACTTCGGAGTAGATCCTCGGTTGCTAAACAAGTCATCAAGTTATGAGGCGCACACGGTGTAACCAAACACCTAACGCCTGCATACATAATTCAAACGACGCGAGGAAAGACTTAATCTAACTTAACGTCGTGTATGCGAGAGCGAGATGTAAATCTTGATTAAATTTTTGAACAAATTTATTAAGCATTGTTTTTTTTAAACAATTTTCTAGCTGTTGCCCGCGACTTCATCTGGGTACTGTACAATTTTCCAAGATAAAATTATTCTATGTCCATTGTAGAGCTTAAAGCTATCTATCTCCATACCAAATTTCATCACTATCGGTAGAGTACTTGAAACGTAAGAGCATGTTAAACAAATAAACGTTCTCACATTCGTTAAGATTATTAGGTGGTTAAAATTAGGATTTAAAAAATCCAGACTGACTGAATGTCTAACGCATTCATCAACACTAGCTTTAGAATGCTGAAATTTTATATAGATGTGCTTTTTAAAACGTAGATACGTAGAAACGTAGAGATACGCAAAGAATTATTAAACTTCCTTTTCTAATCGAGTGGGCTTCGTACCTAGGCTATTTTTTATATGTACCACCAATTCTAGGTAAAACGTAATACGTAAAACGAAAATTTCATCGTTATCGACCCAATTAAGACCAATTCAGACGCTATTACGACCTATTACGCGAAAATCCCAATCTATAAGAATACTTAACTTTACTAAATTACTAATTAATTAATGTATGTCTATTCCAATATACCCAGAATAATTCTTTGGTTGTATATGACGTGAGGAGGAGGCCTTTGCCAGGAGGCACACCGAACTCCGGGATATATTATAAAAAAAGGAGAATATGAAGGAGTTCCGGGTTATAAAGGCTATATTATTATTATTATTATATATGACTTATAATACTTGTTTATGTATTATTTCTAAAGCCTACATCTTTAGAAATAATACATATTTCTTTAAGTATCAGAGAAAAAAGACCCATTACAATAATCTCTGACGCTAACAGTACACCATTTAATAATGAAATAAATGTTCAAGATTTAATTCTAAAAACGAAAAAGAACCCTGGTGCCATTTAATACATAAAAAATGCTTTGTCACCTAAAAATATTTGGCAGTTATACTAAACCGTGTTTAAAAAAAGTCGTTAAACCACAATGGCTCAATTTGTCCTTTTGCAGGACACCATGATGTCATGTGTCGCAGAAGGAAAATGTCTAAGCCACTTGCACAATACTTACAAAAGCAGTAGCTCAACTTGGTTATGTCCTCGAAAGAAACGTCGCTTGATTCCTGCTTACTTAATTATCTTAATGTTGATTTGTGTACTCCAAACAAGCGGTTACTTTCAGTCATCTGCTGTGGACCCATAATATTCTGAAGGTTTGAATCACGATGTTTTCCGTCAGGGCATCCCTGCCATAATTACTGGTACTTGAGGTATCCCATCTTAGGCCTCTAGGTTGGCAACGCATCTGCAATACCCCTGGTGTTGCAGATGTTTATGGGCGGTGGTGATCTCTTACCATCAGAAGACCCACATGCTCGTTTGTCATACAGTCGAATATATATATATATATATATATATAATTTTCGCGACAATTGGCATACTGGAAAAATAATTATGAAATAGATTTAGAAATAATTTCACTGTGTAACATGAACAAATTCTTTAACTTTGACCACTACATTCCTTTACTTCATAATTGTTTTTCTTACTGTTATGCTTCTTCACTGTTTTAAGTAGAAAATATTAAGTTAATTTTTATTGAGATTAGGTACTGATTTTCTTTTACTGTGAAAAGACGGTCAATGCTCTCCATAAGACCATTTAGGGTTTCTGCTATTTACTTGGTGTTATGCAAAGTTTACATATTCAGAAGTAGGTAGAGGATAATTCTGTCATGAGTGTTTTAGCTTGCTAATTTCGTAATCCTCGTCATTATTACGGCACTTTAATATTGTTTTGTTAAACATTGTTTATTTTATTTATCAAAACTTAAAGACAAAATTAAAGTAGTAAGAAATTCTAAAAAAAAACACGAAAACTATGAACAAAGGCTATGGGTTCCCATAAATCAAATATAAAAAATCTTCATTCAAATACAAAAAAAAGTAAAATGTAGAGCAACGAATGGCCATCTTAAGCAAATATCTTTGCTCTAGTGCCAAAACTCAAGAAAAAGTCCCTTAGGACGAGATCCCATAAGTTGCCCAAAAACATATGTTTTATGTACAATAAAGAGTTACAACAACAAGAACAACAACAAAAGTAAGACTATTTCTTTGGATAGTATTTGTCGCTTCAACATGTTCTGGTAGCAAGTTCGCTTTGAAAAATATGTGCCAGAGGTTATGGGTACTTTGAACAATAAAATTTGCGATTATCATTGTCATAGTCAAATGTATCTTTTATAAACCAGAACCTTCCCGCCATAAGGCCAGTATAGACGGACTGCACTCCAACTGCAACGTATCTGCCAACTGCTCATAAATTTCAATTGCAGCCAGAGTTTAGTTGTGCCGACTGCAATCGAACTGCAACGAAAAATGTATGGGCAGTCGGCAGTCGCGGTTATGTTGCAGTTGGAATGCCGTCGGTGTGTACTGGCCCATTAGTAAATAACAGTCCTGAAACAAACCTTGACCTTTGCCATTAATATGTACATATTTTGTTAATACATAAAAATATTATTTGACAACTCTAAAGCTGTGAGTCAAAGCCGAGGGAGTTATACAATGATTAGTGGATATTACATTGTCCAAGTGGAACCGACGGCAGCCCCGTAATGTAAAGCTACTTAGTTTAACTCACCTTAATTGCCAATTTGACGTCACGGCTAGCATTAATGGGAAATACCCAGTCTACCTGAAGTGGGTTTTAAACGTCACCGTTGAGGTCGTCACCGATTCACCCTTGAACGAATTCTTCACAGATGATGGTTTAGTAATGACACGGATGTGATCAAATTATGAGGAAAGTTTTTAAAAATGTGTAAGGATAATTTGGATAGGGTATTAAAAACTTAAATATACAATTAAGTTAAAACATAATTGTAAGAAGGTAAAAAGGTTTTATGTATTATTTTTTCATTGATTGTGTTCAAATTTATATATTTATTTGTCACTAGTGTTAAATATTTATTGTCACTGGACTGACTTATTTACAGGTAGATATTTTAATCAATGCACATGTTTTTCGCTATTCAATAATATTAAAAATAAAACATAGTGACCATTTTATTTTTCTTTAAAAAAACATTGAGCAGACGATTGGCTGAATATCATAGAACAGCACAAAATTTGGAAGGAAAAACTACAACCTTCTATTTAACAACCAGCCAGCAGTAAAATAGAAAAACGTCGTTGATAACGGAATGTTGACGATTATTTCAAGCGATTAAGCGTTACACCCAAAATCGAACAAACACTCGCTGAGGCTAAAAGCTAACATCTTTGAACTTGAAACAATAATGTCACGGTCGATAAATCACAAAAGCAGGCATTAATTACAGATGGAAACAGAGGAATCACTCGTCACTTGTCGCTCGGTGTCGCAACGTATCGATTCGGCATTTGGGCCAATGTCGCTAGAGTGATGTGATACAACGGTTAGGCGGATTGCACGTGTGACGATATGTTATGAAATTTTATTATACACTAGCTTTTGCCTGCGATTTTGGCCCCAGAAGGAATAAAAAATAGACTGTCTTATCGATACCGCACATCAAGTAATAAATAAATTGCACGTACCTCCTGTTCAAAAAAAAAAGTCATCGTTGCAAAATTGATTGTAACAAGTTTTTGGTAAAAAAACATTTTTAATACAAGCCTTTTTGCTGACTGTACTTTTTGTCGGCTTTACTTGCATTGTCACTCAAGCTACATTTGCATACCAAATTTCAAGTCGATGCCAGTAACCGTTGAAGAGTTCCGTCCTGCGGAGATGGTCCTGGCTACCAGATTATTGTATTGTCAAATTGGTCGAATTTAACTTATTTATTTATTTATTTATAAATAGATTATCTTGCAAGATTGGACTACAGATAGACAGACAATGGGAGAGGTGAAACTAAATGAGAGAGAGAGAGTATTTTATTTACACATATTCGATACTCAGAAAAAACACGTTAGGAAGAAATAATAAGTCTAACGTTTCTGGCGCTCCCATCCACCGTAAACCCGCGACTTTAACCAGGTCATCCATCCATCTCGTTACTGGACGTCCTACGCTGCGCTTGCCGATCCGCGGTCTCAACTCGAGAACCTTTAAAAGTATATTACTTTGCAATCATTATTTAGCAGTTAAAGTGCAGAGCCGATATGACAAAGACTTCATTATTGATCAAACAGAATCTAGATGGAATCTGTTATTTAAATAGAATCTACATTTTATTTGTTCTTCCGTTATGTAAGAGATTTTGTCAATCAGAATTGTGCTGAGTCAGAGCTCTCGACATTGATGTTCTCGCAATTTGCTTAGTATGTTTGGAAAGATTACTCATTTCAGCTAGCAGTGGTCCCCAATCATGCTTCGGTATTTATCACGTTACTCACCACAAATTTGGGGTTTTACGTTCATGAAAACAGTATTGAGCTAGTTTTCATCGTCCTTTGAATCTTGCATATTTCTATTTTACGCATTGTTATCTGTATTAGGTTTTTTTTTTAGCCTATTTTTGTGTCCCACTGCTGGGCAAAGGCCTCTCCTCTCTTGCTCCACTCCTGCCTATCAAAGGCGAGCTCCCGCCATCCCACATTATAGGCATCTAAGTCGTCCCTCCATCTCCTCTTCGGTCTGCCTCTATTACGGTATCCGTCACTAGGTATATATGTAAATAAATGTGCCAGCCAAATTCTCATACTAGATAAAAATGATTTTACAAGTTTCAATCACTCATTGCTAGTTAAAAATGTAAGCTACTTAAATAACTTGTTCAGAAAGAGAGTAATAAAAATATTTATACTCATGAATTTATTAAAACAACAGATGTGTTGCTCTGATGATGAACTCAGAGGCCGTATTGCCCAACGTTTCTGATGCTCGCGATCGCAATCAAATGACAGATTTCGCATACAAAAACTGTCATTTGATTGCGATCACGAGGGTCAGAAACGTTAGGCAATACGGCCACGGCCGCTGGTCGAGTTAGAAATGAATCAGCGTATTATGGTGGTTATAGTTAGATTTGTGTGATGTGTTTACTATTTTATCGTTTGGACATTACCAACTAGGCCAGCTTCTATTAGTCACCATTCTAGTAATGTATCTCTTACTTACCTTTATTGTTTTCTTTCTTTTAGTTCTTTTTTGTGCTGTTTTCTTTTTTTAACCCTCGACGTTCCATTTTGATATGGCACTTAGAGGCTGTTTCACCACCCATTGATTAATTTTATTTGACGGATAAATGTGATGCCGTCTCCGTCTATTCGGACAAAACACACAGAGACGGCATCACTTATTCGTCAGATAAATTTAATCAATGGATGGTGAAACAGGAGGTTAGTCTGGTAACGGAGGAGCAAGGCAAAATGATTATAGTTGATAACTAGTTAATAATACTAACTTTATAGTCTACGACTTGTAGTCGTTCGTATACAATCGCCCTAATCTTAAACACCCTCGTTCAGTTTGACACTCGCCGCGCCTCTAATTGCCGCTGTCGTGGGCAGAGTCACGGCCCTAGCTTGTGGCGAAAAATGTCAAAAACGTCAGACGTGACACCTTAATATAGTCAGTTAGTTTTAAAGGTAAAAGGTGACTACGGTGTTTTAACTAAGTACAGAAATAATGTAGATAAAGGTCTTAATATTTACCGACAGTACGTACATTCCTATTAAAAAAATGGTTTATAAAACAACCTTTTGTTGCTGACTGGACTTACATTGACATTCAATTTACATAATTATGTATACCAATTTTCAAGTCAATTCGACACCTAGAAATTAATCAAAATGAACTTGCAAGAGTTGCAAGATTTGACCCCATAACAACAACACAGCACACAACAACAGAGCAAATTAAATAAAATATAATAAATATTCATAAAAGGAACTTTCAAGTTTGTATTTTTTATTTCAATTTTGTTACTTTTACTTTATAAATTTGAGACAATAAACAGAAAAAGAAAAATCGAAATCACAAATCGAATAATAATATGACAATTAACTTATCATTATAACTACGACAAGTTGCTTTCTCAATTTCCAAATTATGGAAGCATTTTTTTTTGCGACAGTTAACCGTACCTACAAAAAAATTTAGTCAAAGTCAAAGTATCTTTATTTATCAACATGGGTGGTTACAATATATACAAGGTGTTACAACGTTATTGGTATCACGTGTTCCGCCCACAGGCATACAAATAATTTGCGAAAGAAAAAGCTAGAAAAAGTTAAAGACCAGTTAACTGACGTCTTTGAGTGCTGCATCAAGATCTTATCGATTGGTTTTTACTCTATAACGGATACGTTGTGCTCTGGGCCTTTTCGGTGCAAGCGACCTCAAGCAACGAGTCATATGACCTTACTCTTTGGAGTTTTTCGAATAGTTCCGTAAGTCCTACTACGGGGTTTTGCGAAAATTCGTTACAAATTTCAAAGGTTGAATTAAAGATTATTTTATAAAAAATCAACATCGCATGGTATTTTAAAAGAGTGAGTAAGGTCTACTGCACATTTTTAAAATAAAATCTTGTGTCTTATAAATTTATGAAGAGAAAATGTCTCATAAGAAATTCAGGGCATTGGTTGTTATGCTAAACATAATATGAATTTCTTATAATCACCTTTTATAAGACGAGAGATCATTTATGTGTAAAACAATCAACCAATGAAAAACAAACAACCGTGGGGAAACCTGTATAAACCTGCGAAGCAATTCAATGGTGTGTGTGAAGTTTCCAATCCGCACTGGGTCCGCGTGGAAACTACTGCCCAAGCCCTCTCATTCTGAGAGAAGGCTTGTGCCCAGCAGTGGGACGTACCGATATAGGCTGGGATGATGATAATGAAACAACCAATGTGACTAAATTTCCTTAACCCTTAATAAAGTAGAGGTGATTTAGCGACCACTTGCATTGAGTTGGAAATTGAACCTTATTAATTTCTCAATACGTCACAATTTCCATTGTAATTATTCAAAATACGACTAGCTTTAAAAATATTCTTTGTCAGGTATGTATTCGATAGGTGCTTTTGATTCTGTGGTAGTATGCTCCAATAAATGGGGCCTTGTAAGGGTTAAACACCTGTCCTATAAGACAAAAAAAACTTTTAATGTGCAAAAGGCCTAACGGTTTCGTTTGGAATATTTTGTGCCGACTCATTTTAAGTTAACTCTTACTTTCTCTATTTCTGTCCAGTGCTCTAGAATGCGTGAAATTATTAGCTTTAGTTTTGTAATATTATTTATCAATTAGGTAAAGGGTTATATTGGACTAATTTTTTTGCTGAAAAATATTTTTTTATTAAAGTTTTGTTAAGAATTGGATCTAAGAAAAGTGTACAATATATTGTTTCATTGACAAATACTATGAATGTATTGAAAAAAAAAATAGATGGATAAAGTTACCCTAAAAAGCTAATGTAAAAAAAAGGAAAAAACTAAAAGGAAGAAAATAAGTTTAGTGGTCTAGGTCTCTCTTAAGTAGCTAATTTTAAAGTTCAACAGTGGGACCTATTACTAGGAATTTTGAGCTGGCCACACTTTAAATGGGTCCCGACTGTTGCACTTTAAATTAGCTACTTAACAGAGTCCTAGACCACTAGACTTATTTTATTCCTTTTAGTTTTTAAGGTAGTCGAGTTATTAGATATTTTAAATTTAATGTTTTATTTTATACTTTTTGATATTTCTGTGAAAATGGTACATTAAAAGTGTTATATTATAACCCATATACATTTAGAATAGGCTTTTTATTAGCTTTCATTTGATACCCATATTGTTACAATACAATTTTTTTTTATTCCTCCGCCATATTTTTTTTCGTAGACGCCATATTGAAATATTATATATAGCCTATGTCACTCCGACAGTTATGAGAAATCCAATGACACCTCATATGTTAAAATCCGTCCAGCCGTTTAGGCTGCAGCGAGGACAAATACAATACATACATACATACGCTCGAAAAATATAACCCTCCTTTGGGCAGTCGGGTAAAAAGGGGAGGTCTTTGCCCAGCAGTAGGACACCATAACAGGCTAAAAAAAAACAAGCTAATATAACTCGACTTTACGGTAACTTGCTTTTGCGAATTTGGCAGCACTTAAAAACTTTAAGGATGACGTTTAAATAATTGTAAATATCTAATTAATTAAGTTATTAACTATGCTAATAAAGTCGTTAGCTGATAGAGCTACCGTTTTTTAACTCGTCAAAATATTGTTCAAAGTGTTTACAATAATTAATTTAATTACTTGAAATTACTAATGAGACGGAAGTTTGTGCTAAGTTTCCACTTCATTACAAGACTTTAATTGTCTGGACAGGCCAGTAGTTTTAGAACCCAGTTCTAGGGCATTTTTACTTTTAATGACGCAACATAACTTTTTTCAGAGTTAGGTAATTCTGGATTCTCCTTGCTCAGAATCACGAGTAGTATTTATTTAAACGAAGAAAAAAAGTGTCCCTAATTTTTTTGTCAGTTTTGTGACTTTTTTTTCATACCGGGTGTGGCCTGTAATATGAGCAAAAAATTTCAGCGACTTGTAAAAATAATTAGTTTTTTAATTTTTATTATACTTTTAAGTTTATTCGAAGAAGCAATGTAAAGCAAAATGCTTAGTGTTTGTAGCGTGACAGGCGACGTCAGTTGTGTTCTAGGATGGCGTACATGGATAGCAGTATTTAATTTGTATGACAAAGGGAAAATTCAAAGACTCCATTATTTTCAAGTCAGTTGTTCAGTTTGACGAGGAGGATCTATGTTTTATTTTTTTGCTCGTATTACAGGCCACACCCGGTATAGTTTATGAGGGTCGTTACTAAATGGACACATAAAATTTTTATGGAAAATTGGGGCTTTTTTTTTCTACGTTAAAATCAATAGCGCTCGTGATTCTGAGTACGGGGAACCCAGGATTACCCAATTCTGAAAAAAAAATAGGTTGCGTCATTTAGGGGCTGTTTCACCATCCATTGATTAGTGTTAACTGACGGTTAAATGTGATGCCGTCTCTATTTGTTTTGTTCGAATAGACGAAGACGGCATCACATTTAACCGTCAGTTAACACTGATCAATGGATGTTGAAACAGCCCCTTAAAGTGAAAATGCCCACTAACGAGTACTTAGCCTGCATCCTAGAGATGTACACTAGGTAACTACTAATGACTTGATTATGGCTGGTTTATGGGTAGCAGAGACTGCACAAGACATAGCTAACGCTGTTCAGAAGAGTTTCAGCAGACTAGTGTTCAACTTGGAGATCTTCATAAAACCAGTCTACTCCTTTCTCAAAGTGTCGGCACTCGGCAACGCATCCGTAACTCAACTTATATGTTATGTACGATACAGGTTCGACCTAGTGTGTGAACCACAGCTAAACTTTAGTTCATAAGATGCATGGCGATTATTATTGTATTGTATAGGTATCTCTATGACTGTGTAATCTTAATTTTGGTAAATAAATCATTATCTTATCTTATCTTATGTCATGGTGATTGCTTGCCATCAGGTGACCCTCCTGCTCGTTTGCGCCCTATCATATATAAAAAAGAAGGAATTTATTGCATTTTTGTAAATTGACAAGTTTTGTCACGTAGCCTGTAGCATTTATCTCGACTCTTGCGCCTATATCGTTCGATAGCGTTCCGATTAGAGCCCAACAGTGGTGGGAGCGCAGTCACTCGCCGCCGTCCCGCCGAGCGCACGCCGCCGCCGCGCGCTTCCGACGAAACGCGCGAAACTTCAAATCGAACATTCCATTTTTGAAAAATAACCCGTGCCCCATTTCTTCCCCTGTGATTTTTTCTTAAATTCCAGTGTTGTGTGCCAGCATTAGTGACGTTACCTTGTGAGCTTGTAAGTGCAACTTTCACTCGGTTTTTGCAAGAGGTGAGTGTTTTTCGCCTTATTTTAATCGCGTAATTGTTAAGTTGCACAACTGTCTTTTTTTGGAGACGTAAAATGAAATGAAATTGTGCAAGTGAGCATTCGTGCATAAATATTGAGTATCAATCATTTATACGGAAATAATTTTGCATGAAGCACGTTAACTGTATACACATTTGGTACAATTTTATGCAAATTTATTGGCATGAAAATTGCGCCTATGAATAAAGTTAATTCCTAGCTGGTAAGTTTCGCGTGTCGCTCGTTGATATCTTCTGTATACGGACTAAATCTGGCGCTGGGTAAACTTGTGACACCTACAATACAGTATGACATAAAGCAAATATTCAAAGGCTTTGTTTAAGGAAAAAGTTACCTCCAAAGTTATCTATACTTTTTTATTTAATTATTTTGTAAATGATTAAACTTTTTTTACAAAAAAATCAGCAGAAAACACATTTAACACAACAATAAAAGTCTTCTAAAACACCAAATTTAAGTAGACCCATCAAGGAAATAGACTTGGCTAGTAACAGAATCTCAAGTTTCACAGGATAATTTGATCTTTATAAATTACAAAGACTATTTCACTTCCAATAAAAAAGCGCTTTGTTAAGAAACCTCTTTAATTACATTAAGATACTCCCTGCCGAAATCTTTCAAATAACTCGCTTGCATACGATACTAGTAACGTTGCCTTTAAAAAAAATCTTGTGCATCAAAATGTAACTATACTCTACCATACAAGACAAAGTAACTCTACTTCGATGTAGGTAACTCTACCAAGCGCGGCCTCGGCGTACGCGCAGGCGACCTAGGTTCGATCCCGAGTTTCTCTCACGTCTCGCACTTACATAATGCTTGTTCATTAAGAAACTGCAATTATTCAAACTAGCTGCTATGAGACTTAGGGCCTGTTTCACTACGGTATTATAAGTTTCTGATATATAATTTAGAATGCTAGTTTTTGCCCGTAACTCTGTCTGCGAATGATGAATTCGTTAATTAACTATCCCGCAGGAACAATTAAATTTTCCGCGATAAACAATATTCTTTGTAAGTACTTTTCAGAGTATCAAACTTTCATCGATCGACGAACAGAAGGGCAGAGTTAAATTTCACATTTATTAGTATAGGATGGAAAAAATTTGGACCCATACGTCGTATCTCAAGCATTAAATAAAAGAAATGATTTAAAAAATCTCAGCTCTGAAATAAGAAAAAGGTGTTGAATAAAACTAAGGATTTTTTTGTCACATTCAGGGTCATTCATTATGTTTAGTGTGATAAAATAGACAATAACAAGTAGAAGATAAAACACATTCAAAAATAACACTGCCCTAGCATTATAATTGTTATTAAAACAAAAGAAAGGTTTTAACACTGATAAATTAATTTATGTATAATTTTAAAACCCAAGTGGGTCTAAATTTAAAATCATGGATAACCGATTATTTATTTACAATACCAACTTCATTTTTATTATTAGCGCCACGTCGATTATTGACAATTAGATTTAATTTATTCGATGATCTAACACCATCGACTAATAGATATATTTATTTCGTAACACGTTTCGTAACTTCGAGTAGGTGTTGTGATTGTCACGTTCCAAACATTTTTGTAATAACATAAAGTCTGACTATAGATATGTACATTATTATATTACCAAAGTCAGTCGGGCGCTGTACGAAGTGGTGACGTGAGAATAGCTACGGGTAGAGATATTGAGAGACAAAATGTACCTATGTATGTGGAACTCATAAAAGTTTTTGTTGCCTTTTATATAAAAAAATATCTAAAAAAATAAGTTTCTATAAAAAAAAAATATTAACACAAGCTTTTTTGCTGAATGTACTCGCAAATTTATCCAATTTACATATGCACACCAAATTTGAAGTCAATCCGAATACTAGAAGTGGGTCAAAACAAACTTTTAAGATTTGACCCGAAACAGGGCCAGTTAAATAATAGCTTGTAAAAAGCTATTGACGTCAAAGCTAGTATTTGTTTTTTATTTTAAATATGGACATAAAACGTTACTTATTAACTTTGAAACTTCTCCAAAGTTCGTCTTAGAAGGATCACAATAAATAATCATGGAATTTTTGCATCATCAAGACTCAAAAACTATCATACTTTACACTACACGGTATACTCAGTGTACCTAATACACGAAGTATCTTTGTCATAAAGAGTTATATAGTGAATACAGTGTGTGGCCAAGAACCGGGGATAATATTTAAAACAGAGGTTCTATAGGTCACCGGTAATTAGATCATCATGGTCCCACTTAATTAAAATTAAAACTTAACTTTTGTTTTTTTTTCTAACAAACTTAATCGTAAATTCAATGCTCGTCATCCTAGAACTCAACTGACGTCGCCTGTCACGATACAAATATCAAACATTTTGCTTTAGGTATATTGCTTCTTCAAATAAACTTAAAAGCGTAAAAAAATAAAAAAACGAATTATTTTTAAAAGTCGCTGAACTAATGTTGTTCAGTTTGACGAGTACGATCTGTAATGTCTTAAACTTTCGTGACCACGGCCACTTTAATGTTGCCGAAACGTCGATGTAAATATTACTCGTGTGTGTTAGCGTGATAAGTCCTGTGCGTGGTATTTTGACTATGAGTACGATCTATGTTTTAATTATTTGCCAGTGTTACAGGCCACACCCCGGTACACTGCGGGCACCGCGTTAAGTTTCGTAGTATAAATTTAGCTTTATTGTTTACGACGAAAAATCGAAACCAACCTAGTGGTTGGAGAACCTAGTGGTTATTGGTTATATTAGTATATAATAAAGAGAAAAAACAACGGGTTACTTACGTACGAGTACATACGGGTTATACTATACGGTTTTGTGTGATAAACTTCGTACAACGTGATCCTGTATTTTTGATCGTCGCTGTATTTTCGGCAGCAGAGCGAAAGTCTCACGCGCCACGCCCGAAAAATTTCAACACCCGCTTTATGTTAAAAATTTACATAAAAAAACATATTTACAACCTCGCAGAACAGAACTTTAACATGTATAGTTAAGGTCGCTAGTAGTTTGTGTGCATTGTGTATACAAAGGAAAGCTAATGATCCGGTTAAAAGCTTTGTTGAACACAATGTTAGGTTAACAATGACAGGTTGCTTGTGCGATCATGTGTGAAATGTCATTGGTTAGTAGTGTATACATACATCATTTTCGGACACGATTTTAAAAATCGTTTAGTTTTTTTGTTGTAACTTTTCTAATGTTTAATTTATAAATTTCTTTCTTTTGGGAGCACTTGAAGTTGATTTTAGCTTATCTATGCACTACATTTTTCTGCTACTTAAATGATAATTTCTGCCGCATAATAATACGGAACTCAATACTGCGCTTGTCCCGACGCGTACTTGGCCGGTTTTGCTATTGTTACATATTTTTTCTTTTTTTTCGTACGTCGTGCCAGTATTGTTTGTCAGTTTGTCTGAGAAGGTTTGATCTAGTCATCACTCGTGTTTTACCTATTATTCCATTTTTGTTTCTTTTCCAATTGCATCTTACGATTGTTTCATCATAATTAATTACAATAATTATGGTCAGCCTTATTATGTTTTACAACATCAAGACGGAACACACCACCCAAAAATGGAATTTTACAATGCAAGCAATGAGAATAATTCAATGTTATTTATCTCGCTCATCCACATCTTCTTACTCACACACTTCCGAATTTAAAGGTTATCGGAAGACGGCAATTGTTGTGGCTTTGTCAGCCATTATCTTTTTTCCGATTTGCCAGTTCCTTTGCACCATATCAAAGGAAAATGTACCATAAAATGTAACTACTATGGTTCTTTTGTTTGTTGCACGTTACGTCCGGCGTTTGCGTATGATTTTCTAAATTATCCTAAAAAGGCACGCATGGAGGTATCATGATAATATACAAATGATTGATAGTGTAAGTGTTATTGTGTAATATTAGGCGCGTGCTCGATGATTTTGCATCAGTGAATGATCTAATAATGCTGCGTGATCGATTAAAAGATCGATCAGTTTTATTGCATTTAAAAATTAAAACATTTGCATAAACGTTTTGTATGCATGCATTGTTAGATTAAGTTATGTTTTGGTTGTTATGTTTCATAACAGGCGAACATAATCAAAATGGGTCTAAAAAAGAAACTGAAATAATAAGTCAGGAAATCGAAAAACTATAGAAGCAATTGTTGAATGTACATATACGACGCTGACCAATTCACCTCACCAATATTTTTGACACCAAAACCCAATGGTACATATAGATTTATTCTTAACTTAAAGAAATTAAATCAATTTATTGATACCGAACATTTTAAGTTACAGGATATCAGAAATGCATGTAAATTAATGTCCAAAAATTGTATCGTATTGTATTGTATTGGACGCGTATGATAGTGTCATACTACTTTAATTGTCTTTAGATCTTTTAAGAATACATCATAAATTATGTATCATTGGACGCGTATGATAGTGTCATACTACTTTAATTGTCTTTAGATCTTTTAAGAACTACTACTTAACGATTGTTAAGTAGTTCAAAAATTAAAAAATAGATATGATAAACTCAAAATACATAAAACAAAACAAACAAAAGTAAAACTGAAAACTAAAAGAAATCCAATATGGAACGTCGACTTACTCGTACAACAGGTCTAGGACACTACTACATACAACAGGTCATTTATTTTTTAGCTGTAGGTACCTAATCATTTGATTAATTTTTATGATGAGTCAAACGTGACAATTAATTGAATAGCTCTAATTAAGCAAAGATAAAAATCATTAAAATCAAAGTTCCATAACTCACCGAACTCATAAAATAATCTTCTTGAAATTACATCATCAAATCACATGGCAAAAACATGGTTCGTGATCAGTAATTTATGCATATGAAGGAGATCATTGACAGTGATTATGTTAATGTATTGAAGAGTCGGATTTATATTAGACTAGCTTTTGTCCGCGCGTCGTCTGCGAAAAATTCGTTTACCGCCATCCCGCGGAGAATACTTATACAATTTTCTTAAATAAAGATTATCCCCTATACTTGCCAGGATTTCCAACTATCTTCACACCAAATTTCATTCAAATTAGTACAGCGGTTTGAGCGTAAAGAGGTAACATACAGACAGACATACTTTCGCTTTTTTAATATTAGTAAGGACATTTGAGTAACTTATAAGTGACTATAATTATTCCATTCGCTAAAAATTTACTCGATCCGAATTTTGTCCCTACTAAATTATGTCAGCATTTAAATTTTAATTAAGCTTAAATTAAAAATATTCTTACTTCACTGAGAAATCAATAGAGGAACAGCTTAAGGATATTCCCAACGCGTTGGCAATAAAACCAGTTATTAATACTTACATAACTTCGATTGACTTAATTCAAATAGTTTTGAAATGTCACCATACCTATTCGCAACCCGGTCTAATAGGCCTGGTCGAAAGATTTGATCGAAATTTAAATTAACGTCCATATTGTTCAGACTCATTTTGTGTTATATCAAGTTAATACATTTTTTATGTATATTTATAGTCCTTTTGACTGATTTATTGCAGAAAAGATCGAGGTTCTGGGATATTGTGTAATATAATTTACGATATCGAGTTACGTAAGAATTTAAACCTTATAGGTTGTTTAGTTTGTTATTAGTGGACAACTGTACACGTGAACATTAATATTCTGCGCTAAATTATCTACAGATATTTTCTATTGTTAGTAGTATTTTGTTTTTACCAGTGCGCGGATCCAATGCGCACTTGGCGTTTTTATTTTAATCATGCTTTCTACGTGTCTAGGAATTTCACCACCGGTATAATTAACGATGACAGTAAACGCTCTACAAACCTAAATACGTAAGGACCGTTTCTCTTCCTACTAAATAACAAGTTATTCAAATTCTTACTCAAAGCTTCGATAAATAAACAAATCAATTGTTGACAAAGTGAATTTTTGCCGAGCCCAAGTTATGCGGAGAAATCTTTGACAATCGAATCCACTTGACACCTCTCAATGTCAGACGTTCATAATCGCTAAATTAAACAAGTGAATGCTGGCCATTGTTAAATATTTTGAAAGTAGCAATGTCATATTTTCATCCCGGTATGGGTATGCTAAAATAATGTTCGAATTGCGATGTAGAGCCGATACTGTCTACATGTTGTTTGAAAAGTAACCATGGATTACTTAAAACTGCACACATTTGATTTTAGAGGTAGTATTATTATTAATCTAACAACCATAAACAATTTTATTCAGTCAGTTACATATCATGATCTATCTTACACTATTAAGTCGTATGTCGCATAAAATTTTATGGACAGAGCTTTAGAATATTTTTGGATGCCTCATCTTAAACATTAAAAAAACTCCTGACCGTGACCATAAACAAATCAATGACTATAATTAAAACTATTTGGTCAAATTCAAATTCCCGAGACAATTTCCTAGCGTAGCTTATTACGAATTTATTGGACCGGTTCAAACTAGCTTGATTGGCGGCAAGAGGTCATTTGTGATTAGAAATTAACAAGGTCAACTTAAATAAGTAATCAGAGTACATTTTAACGATTACTACTTGCGATTTTAATGATTAGTGACACGAAAGTATTGTTAAAAAGTAAGCAGACAAAATAAATTATGTCAACAAGCTTCATGAAATAGAGTGGCAAATAAGCAGGTGTGGCGTGATGTGACATAGAATTTTTCCAGGATTTTCAAATTCTAATTTCCAAATTCAGTTTTCAATTGAGTCGTGAATCAGTAGAAACATTCCACAAAAAAAATACAGTGATATGGCATTTATTTACATGAAAATGATAATTCAATATGAAACACTGCTCACTCACTACTTCTACGGTAGTTAGGAATCAAAATAAATGGTCGATGATTCTTACTTATGATTGGCGGAGGAAAGGGGGCCTCCAACAGACTGACAGACAGTGGGACATATTACAGGCTACATAAAAAAAAGTTGAAAAAAAATCATCCAAATCTAGGACGCAGTTTATGCAAAATCAAACCAAGCAAACAAACTACAAAATTCTTAGCTATCATTACTAGGTAGGTACTACTAGGATTCTTTAACTAGGAATCATTTTGTACTTAGTAGGTATGCTATACAGGATACTACAATGAGGCTTATAGGGTATGATAAAGCAACTGTTATGGTTTTGATTCCATAAAAGCTCTATGCTTTTAAAATCTCTGTGGCATTACAACCTGTTTTGATTAAATTACTCGGTCGAAATTAAAGGGCAAGAAGCGTGAAAGTAGAAACGCCTTAATTAGAACTTTCACAATATTTTAAGTAAAAAAATGTTTCATGGGATCTTCCTTGTTTTTAGTAACTTAACCCTTATGTTGTACTTTTACATCTTATAAAATAGCGAACTATATTGAAATTCTATAGTTTCGACCAATTTTGTTAATTCACTATAAATAGTCATGTAACTTAATCGAAACATTGAGTGCTGAATTTGAAATACGAGTGCTTCGAGAAATTTAATTACTGCTTTAATTAATTTCGTCAACTAGTCGAAAAAAAATAGGCTGTATTTTCGTAGCGATACACATTTTTTAACGCTTGTTTCGTGATATTTGTACAGATGTACGAATCACGAGAGGTGTTTTAGCTTTAATGTGTAATTATAGACAGATTTTCTACAATAATAAAAACAATATACCTACACCCAGCTTCCATCAGATTAAGAAGCAAGTTTATTCAATAGGGTTTTTCCGTCTCCATCGGTCATAAGCATAAACATAGCATAAACGGCAGCGTTACTTTCGTCGCGTGTCCTCCGGCGAAGTGTCGCAAGGCAAGCGCGTGCGCCGATCGCTGGCAGGGTTGCCAACCAACAGAAGAAGACGAATAAAAAAAGAAAAAAAGACATGTAAAATTGTTTAGACGAATTTCTATTATAATATTATTTGTAATTTTTTTTTTATAATAAAGTTATCAGCGATTGATGACTTGATTAAAAGTACAGAATGAGGACAAATGTATTTTACTAGTTCAATAACAGCCCATTTAATCTAGCATGTACAGAAACATAGACAATGGCGGCAGTAGAATTTTACATACTATTTACATTTTCAGGTTTAGAAAAAAACCACATTTAAAAATTTAACTATATCATAGAGTGGTCTTGCTTGACACAAACTATAGACTATTTAAAAGAAAATAATGGCCATTCATATTGTTTATTTATATTTATTTATTTTTGGATAGCTGACAACCCTATTGTCATAGTCGCCATATTGAATCGATCAGCGATAATGGGCACGTTAGAAAACTTGTAGGCTGTTTAAATTACTTTAAGGACATTTGAATTATAGCATTATGATTGGCTTAGTCAAAGACTTATTTTGTCAAATACCTATAATGCGTTGTGTAACATTGTCGTGTTTAAGATTAAGCAAAAATCCTACTAGAAACAGTTTTACTGACAGAAAAATTATATATAATCCTTACCAATATTATAAATGGGAAAGTGATTTTTTGCCTATTTTTTTGTTTGTTTCACTTTCACGCCTTAATAAACTGATTGCCATAAAATTTTATATACATCGTATTAAAAGTCTAGAATAAGAAAACCTCTCCTTTTGGGCAGGGACTTTTTCTCCCGAAAATATAAGCACTTCCATGGGGAGCGCGATAAACGAGTTGTTCACAGACGAAGCTGCGGGCAACAGCTAGTTAAATAAACATAAATTGTTCAGTCAGAACTTTGAAATAACTTAATAAGTTATAATAATAATAATAATAATTCTATTTCAAGTAACTTAAGTAACACAACACAACACAAGTAAGTAAGAACAACACACAGGTAAGTTAGTTATAAGTTATAAAGCGACCGAAACAAATACATTTACATAATTATTTGGCAAAAATATATGTTCTTGAATAAATAATTGCGATGACAAACTTTAACAGGGGTCTAGTACAGCGACAGTAACCTAAGAATTTGTTGACATTTTCTGGACCATTTCTAAAGCACCTGTATAGTGTATTGTATAAAACGTTTATATCGCACTGGTTTTGGAACGTTTTATTTTTTATGATCCTTTCTCTCACAATAATTAATCAAGTGCTTAATTAAAACGCCTACTACCTGCTCCAACACGCGGCCACACGACACATAGACTCACAGCAGGCACGATCTGAAGCAAACGACAAAATTCGTCTATGAATAACGCTGTATGCGATTTCAATTTTATCAACGTTTTTTTAGTAATATTATTATATGCATGTACCTAAATCAGAAATAGGTACTAAAATTATAATTTTAATGAAAACATTTAACTAACGAAATTAAATTAAAGTACTCATAATCATATCATTGTACAAAAAAAAATCATAAGGTATATACAGTAACCGCGGTAAGGTTTAGTACCTATGAAAATTGAATGCTGTGAAATATTTAAAGCTATTTAAATTTAGGGATCATCTTATGGCAGACTCAACTGTGTATTACATGGGTTGCTGGTTGATGCAAAATTTAAATGATAAGTAGTCTTTATTTTTTTTAGATACAGTAGGTACACAGATTGTATGTGTACCTACTGTATCTCATTCTCTCCAATGCACCTTTACAATTTCGAACTCATTGACTAGAAAGTATATGTACCTAACTATATAAATTGAACACGAAATTCATCCAGTTACCGAGTATCCTCAGGCGATGAAGATATATGAATGAGAATGTCAAATAAAAGTTATTTTCCAAATTGGTTTTCATAATAGCCCATTCTATAACATCCGTTTTAAAAATTAAAACAAAACAACTACCTACCCACTCTAATCGAATTCTAATGTATTTATAGCAAAACAATACTAGCTGCATAAAAAAGATTCCTTGTAAAACTGCCAGCTTTAAAAAGTAGAAAAAAAAACAATATTTGAAATTAGAATTGCTAATGATGTTTTGCATTCAGTTGCTGGGTGCCACAGAGTGATACGGTTCAATAAAATTCGTACCAATATGACATTTGGAAACTCGTTTTGTTTTAATTTTATTTCGGTAAAGCTAGACGGCCTCAGCATTTACCTTGCATAAAAACGACACTTTTGTTCGATGTGGCATTCACTTATTCTTTAGTAAGAAGTATCATTGTTTAACTACAGTTATCTGCCATTACATATAAAGCCTATTAATAATAATATATTTCTGTGTCTCGATTAGTTCATAAGTTAGGGCATTATTTTGATATTCTATGACATAAATAATAAACATAGATAGGTAGGTACATTTACGAAATACTCCGCGATAGTACCTACTATTTTTTTTTACGTCGTAACTGTGTTCTCTATCTATTCATTTCGCTTATCTTATCTCTTGAAATGATGATATTGGGGTCCTAATTTCAGTATTATTTTTAAATATTATATCCTCTGACTAAACTCTGCTTTGCATTTTCATTATGTTTGTCTTATTTTGGGGAGACGTGTTTTGTCCATGTGTTCATTTTTTAGCATAATCAAGAAGTTGATACTTAATCAAGTTTTTTGTTTTATGTATAACCATACCTGCATTCTTATCCTTCTCAATATGAAGGTTATATTTGTAGTAAAATTGCATCCTTGTGTCTGGTTAGCATTCGGACAAAGAATGCAAATGAATACTACCGTTCAAATAAATAGTCAAAACCGTTTATAACAACATTAAATGGACAGCAATATTTGGTTGTTATACATACATGGTTGGTCGTTATAACCCGTGTTACTTTGGTATATAAGATTGTGTTGAGATTTTTTTGTGGTCGTTATATCCGATATGTCGTTATAACTGTCGTGACGACCAGACGGCCTAGTGGTTAGAGAACCTGACTACGAAGCTTGATCGATTCCCGTGTGCAGATATTAGTATGAAAAATACGAAACTATGTATTTAAGTATGTATCTATCTATATAATTATATTTATCCGTTGCTTAGTACCCATAACACAAGCTTTGCTAAGCTTACTTTGGGACTAGGTCAATTGGTGTGAATTGTCCCGTTATAACTGGTGTCGCTATAAACGATTTTGACTGTATAGTATATGTATATAGCGGTACGGCAATGTTAGAATCGCAAACAACACTACTCGTTATTCCTATAATATTAAAATCATATCCTTTCCTACACCCACCCCTTTTTTAACCCCCGACGCAAAAAGAGGGGTGTTATAAGTTTGACCGCTATGTGCGTCTGTGTGTCTGTATGTCTATGTGTCTGTCTGTCTGTCTGTCTGTCTGTCTGTCTGTGGCACCGTAGCTCTTAAACGGGTGGACCGATTTGAATGCTGTTTTTTTTATTTGAAAGCAGGTTTTCTAGCGATGGTTCTTAGACATGTTTTATCAAAATCGGTTCAGCCGTTTTTGAGATATTGAACTTTGAAGTGACATAGTCGGGGGTTTTCCAACTTTTTGTTGGTTAGGTTATACACCCATTTCGTGCAAAGCGAGTTGATAAAGAATACCAATCTGGTAAAAATAGCTTAGTGGAAAACGGTTAACTTTTATAGCGAATATCTTTAGGCTTATTGATTAAGGCGATGACGGGGCTCACTTTGCCTGCAGCGCAGCTCTGAAACAGGCCGAGGACAGTGGGGTGTGGAAGCAGTTCGTCAACGTCTCCGTAAAGGCTTATCAAGACAGGCACGACCTTCAGAAATGAATAACACGTCGAAGAACAAGAAGAGATTGTTTCTAAATCCTACGTCGTGTGTCCAGTAGGGCATGATGATACTATCAGTCACGACTGGATACTATTTTCCCACTATTTTCCCATGAACGTCGTCATGAACGTTCACTACTGATCCTCATCCGAACCACCACCACTCTGTTAAAAGTGCAGCGAAATAAAAGAAGATCCTATATTTTATCCAATCTACTTTCCCTGTCTCCCGGTCCGCGGACGCCATTCGAGAACCTTTTGACCCCATCGGCCATCAGTCCTGCGAGCAATGTGCCCCGCCCATTGCCACTTCAGTTTCGCATTCGGGCTATGTCGGTAACCTTAGTTTTACTGCGGATATCATCATTTCTGATTCTATCCCGCAGAGAAACCCCGAGCATAGCCCTCTCCATAGCCCTTTGAGTGACTTTGAGCTTCCTCATGAGGCCCATCGTTAGCGCCCACGTCTCAGATCCGTATGTCATCACTGACAACACACACTGGTCAAAGACTTTTGACTTCAAAAACTGCGGTAATTTGGATGAAAAGACACTGCGAAGCCTCCCGAACGCTGCCCAGCCGAGTCGGATTCGACGAGTGATCTCTTTCTCGAAGTTGGACCTACCTAACTGGGCCGTTTGTCCTAGGTATACATACTCGTCAACAACTTCGAGCGCAAGGAGAGGGAGACGAGCTGTCGGTAGGCCTCCAACAAGATGGAGCGACGACCTGGTTAAGATCGCGGGATCGCGGTGGATGCGAAAAGCACAAGACCGGTCTGAGTGGAGGGCCTTGGGGGAGGCCTATGTCCAGCAGTGCACGTCTTTCGGCTGGCATGATGATGATGATGATGACTTTCCCTGTTGGCCTCTTGGAGAGGCTCAGAGTCACGCAACGGGCTATGGAGAGAGCTATGCTTGGATTTTTTTTGCGCGATAGAATCCGGAATACGGAAATTCGTCGTAAAACTAAAGTGCACGTAGCTGTAGAAATATGCAAGTTGAAGTGGCAATGGGCAAGCCACATCGCTCGAAGAACAGATAACCGTTGGGGGAGAAAAGTCCTGGAGTGGCGACCACGAACCGGAAGACGAAGCGTTGGCATTCCTTCCACTAAGATATCGACATCGTGACAGTTGCGGGCAACTGGTGGATGCAAGTGGCGAGTTGTCGTTCATTGTGGCATTTTAAGGGGGAGGCCTTTGTTCAGCAGTGGACGTCTTCCGGTCGATAATGATAAATTTCCCTTCCCAGCTTAGCAGCCTATAAAATATCACAACTACTCTTGGTATAATAATTTTACTCGTGCCTAGTAATAACTAGTATTAAGTTTATGATAACCCAGACTTTCTAGTCTAGGCTCTAAAGGAGAAATGCTTGACCTTGTCTCGCATCTGTCATTACTTTTGACAGCTGGCGTTTTAAGCTTTTTATTTGAATTAGGGTCAGGCTTTGTGCTTGACGTTTAGTGTTCAAGTTTATGAATGAACATTACTTTTACTTGCGATTTGATTGGCTGATGAGTTTTACGGGTCAGTGAACTTTTTGTAGGTGGATAAAGAATTGGACTATAGTTAAGGATAATTGGATATTTGCTAACCTAAAGTAAGATTATAATAAAAAGCACGTTCATTTTTGTTAACAAATTTTATAATTACATGACACATGCAATAGATATATAAGTAGACACTTTTTATAGTTTAAGAAAATTCAGTCAAAACGAAAAGAAATTAAATGTGGTTCTTATTTCCCACGTAATACAGGAATAGGTACATGCAATCTTAAGGACTAATGAGGCACCATGGAACCATTTCACAATAAACGTCATAGTGACATGGCATTAATTAACAAGGAAAATCGTAATGACATTTCCTTTGAAAAGGTTCCATGGTGGCTCATGAATTAGAGTCGTTGACTGTACCTAATAATAATCCAAAAAATACTTTTATGTTGTAGGTAATTTTAAATGTACAATGGGCTAGTACCCTAGAAATTCTAAATTATTCCATCTCTGAATTTAAGAAAGAATAACCATATAAAACTTAACTATAAACTACCTAACTTAAAATCTTAATACCTAAATTAAATCTAAAAACAAACCGGCCAAGAGCGTGTCGGACACGCCCAAGATAGGGTTCCGTAGCCATTACGAAAAAAATTAGTAATATTATTTTAAGGATTTCGTATTTTATACGGAATCTTCCAAGTTTAGGTATATTTTATACCTTAGGCTGCTATTTACTTTTAAACTACAAATACTTCTCAAGCAAACTTAGCCGTCATAGTTTTCCTTGTAAGTTTGATATACTTACTACCATCCTGAATTTTTTCAACGGCTTAGATTTTAGAGGGGGGGGGGGCGCCCGATTTTAATGAAAATTTGCACTTTAAAGTTGAATATTTCGCAAACAAATCACTGAATTGAAAATCCTCTGAGCAAACCCCCAATAGTTTTAAAAGACCTATCCAAAGATATCCCACACTATAGGGTTAGATGAGAAAAAAATCACCCCCACTTTATGTCTATGGGAGGTAACATAATTTTTTTTTTTTTCAATTTTTATTGTACCATTTTGTCGGCATAGTTTATATATGTATCCGTACAAAATTACAGCTTTCTAGCATTGATAGTCCCTGAGCAAAGCCGCGGACGCACAGACAGACAGACAGACGGACTTGACGAAACTATAAGGGTTCGGTTTTTGCCATTTTGGCTCCGGAAATCTAAAAAATTATGAAGATTATAGCCAGTTAAAATCCGTGTGACGTCACGCCGTGCGACACTTTTTAGCATGACGAGACTTCACGAGCCCCCCACTCCCGAAATTTGATGCACTTCATCTCTGTAGGTACTTTTTTTTCGATTAACAAAAAAAGGGCCAAAAAGAATAATATTTTTTTTTACCCACGATACTACTTAATTCCTATAGATCGATAGAACACCAATAGTTATCGTTTAATAATTTTGCATGTAATCTTTCGATCTCTATTAGACCCCATTCGTTCACCCACAACTAGGCCACGGCGAGAGTTATTCGATTATTTTCCCAGAGAAAAGCCGTGAAACCCGCAGATTACTTTCTACAGCCTACATTCAGACAAAGACTTCATTTAGCTGTGTTTACGAGTACACCGGGGAAATTTATAGGGGAATTAATTGTTAATTATATTATTGGAATTATAGGATATTTGAAGACTTGTTCTACCTCGCGGTTTCAGTCTCGAAGAAGACTCAAAATCGGCCCGTGGGAATTGAAAAAAATCTTCTTAGAGCACCGCTGTACTGTAAGGTGAAGATCGAGATCTTCATAAAATCTCTTCGAAATTTCAAGTCTCTAACTTCCGGTTGCTTGGGCTTTGCATTGCCTGTCAGTCAGTCCATCTGTCGGTCAACTACTCTTTTATAAGTATAATAAAATACATTACAAGTAAACAGCAAGACGACCTATTTGGGTAATTTTGGCAACATATTTATTTAAAAATATCATTAATGAATAAAAAAATAGGCCTGAAATAAACTAACGAGCCTAAAAAGCCTAGTTATTGTTAAGTGCTCACGGCATTATTTGTGTCTCGCATGCATTTTAACACCTGGTCATGTGTGCGTGTCAATATAATAGTAATAATAGAGGCGACAGCTCTTGTTCTCATCTAAATACGGCAAACAGTTAATAAAAAGTTACGCTGATTTAATAAAAAGTTACCGGGTGTGGCCTGTAATACGAGCAAAAATTAAAACGTAGATCGTCCTCGTCAAACTGAACAACATTAGTTTAGTGACTTTTAAAAATAATGAGTTTTTGAATTTTCCTCTTTTCATGGAAATCAAATACTGCTAACAATGTACGCCATCCTAGAACACAACTGACGTCGCCTGTCACGCTACAAACATCAAGCATTTCGCTTTACATTGCTTCTTCGAATAAACTTAAAAGCATAATAAAAATTAAAAAACTTATTATTTTTAGACGACCAGATGGCCTAGTGGTTAGAGAACCTGACTACGAAGCTTGAGGTCCCGGGTTCGATTCCCGTGTCGGGGCAGATATTTGTATGAAAAATACGAATGTTTGTTCTCGGGTCTTGGGTGTTTAATATGTATTTAAGTATGTATCTATATCCATATAATTATATTTATCCGTTGCTTAGTACCCATAACACAAGCTTTGCTAAGCTTACTTTGGGACTTGGTCAATTGGTGTGAATTGTCCCGTGATATTAATTATTTTTACAAGTCGCTGAACTAATGTTGTTCAGTTTGACGAGTATGATCTATGTTTTAATTATTTGCTCATATTACAGGCCGCACCCGGTATACTAGAGCGGCATAATGAGCTCAAACTCACATTCATATTCATAGCAATCGTAGCTCTGACGCAATTATCAGATGAGCTAACATGGGTTATTCAACTTGCTTGGAAAGTAAGAGAGAAATGCAGAGAAATTCGCATTAATATTACTCTAAGCATGATGCTACACTGAATCAGTCAGCGGAACGACGATCCCATAAATCATTTTCGACTCTAAAGCAACGCTAACTAGGCGTGTAATTGCATGTGACAACTAAACAATTTAAATTATTTGAGTTATCATCACGATTTCAATTTAATACAAGTAGAAATGTAGGTGCCTAATAAATATCTGAACATGATCTAGGTTTCTATTTTCACTTCGAAATTAGTTAGTAGGTAATAACATACTTTGTAAATCCAGCAGCAACATCAATTGTTTGATTGAATTTCATTTAAACGGTGCAAGAAGGTACGGTTCGGTGTATTAGTTTTGTTACATTACTGGACTACGTATCTATGAATTTATGAATGTTCGACCATAAACAGCAATGTAGGTGCCTCAATTTGCACGACACAACTTGTACCATCTGAATGAGTAGAAGAATACTCACCGGGTTTGTATTGTAGGTATGTACTTGGATGTCGTTGTAGCCTAGTGGTTTGAACTGTGACCTTCATGCAGAGGATTATAGGTTCGGGCCCGGGCATGTATCTCTGAGCTTTCAAATTTTTTTGTAAGACTTGACAGGCCACTGAAGATTCACTACGATACAACACAAAAAACATAAACAAGTATTTACGTACCTCTAAATCGCGCGCGTCTACTAATTGACACCCGGATGGTGCCTTGCAGCGCTGTTTCGTAGTCTATTATGACAGTCTCAGATTGCGGGTTGCCTGCCAATTCCCAGACTCTGCAAATCCGCTTGGTAGAGGATTTGTTGACTATTTTCCAATAACTCAATTAGGGTCCCACGCACTAGATGGACTGAAGACATCGTGAGATCGGGCAACCGGTGGACGCAAGTGGAGAGTTGTCGTTCATTGTGGCGTTCTAAGGGGGAGGTCTTTGTTCAGCAGTGGACGTCTTCCAGCTGATGATATTGCTGACCCATTTCTATCGAGAGCAGCGTAAAAATTTGATAGGCTCGCAACCCGGCCGGGACCGTTAAAAACGTGTCGTCAGCTACCACTACAGTGCTTACCCAGAGGTACTCTTTGAAACCAGGCATAGCAAGTACCATTGCAGTACCCCACCCCTCTGCGCTTAAATTTCGTCATGAATTTTACTGTACTTGCACGCATCTGCGAACAAAAATAAATGGTGTGAGTAAAGTTCGCAACCCATATTGAGCCCGCGTCGGAACTACAAAGTCCTCTCATTTAGAGAGGAGGCTGCTCCCCTATACATTAGGACGCATAAAGACCGAGATGATGGTGACTTGGATGAAGTTATGAATTATTTCTGTTTTTTGTAACCCCTTATTAAAAAAATGAATTAAAAGAATTTCTTTGCTCACCCGCGACCTTATGATAGCTAAGTTTATGCAAGATATGCGTATTCATGCAGTTCCTCCACCTCTACCTACACTGTAAGAACACACACAAATCACACAAACCCATCTATCACCACCACCACACTACACGACGCCTTTCGAACTCAACCAGAACTCACATCTGGTAGCATGGTGTACGGCACTGCAGGAGGATGTATCTGTCGCGGGTGAGCAAAGAAATTCATTTAGTTCATTGATATGGACCTCCGCAAAGTAACGGCTGATTCAATAAGTCCCTTGTTAAAATGTTTGTATTTCGAAATGCTATACACAGTTTAATAACCAAATTGTTGGTTACCACCAAACCCAGCCGTGATAAACCAAAAAAAGTAGCCCCATTCCACCACCAGAGCACGTAGTTAAACGCATCTAATTTCATTGACACTTTCTATCAAAAAAAGTTGAAAAAACGAACTATAAAGCGCTTTTACCGCACAGTGGTCTGAAATAGTTAATTCCGACCTCATAACCGACAAAAAAATTACACAAAAGTGTCGTCGTTCGTCACGACATCATTTCTTTATTTCCACACAGTGCCGGAATGTTCCCACTGTGTACAGCCTTCGCTACGCTCGTGGCTAATTTGGTGTTGAAATTTCTATCCTTTGTTGAAGAAAGCGTTGTTTATTGTGTTTCAGGGATCTTTGTGGACATTAACTTTATAACGACACCGTCTCTATTACGGACAGCGGCGCGTAAACTCAATAGAAAATTTATTGAATCAGGCGTTTGCGGAGGTCCATATTAATATGAACTTAAAACTTTGCTCACCCACGACCTTATGATAGTTACGTATCTATACAAGAAATGTGTATTCATGCAACATACATCACACAAACCCAGCTATCACCACCACCACACTACACTGACGCGTTTCGAACTCAACCAGAGTTCAAAAAATACAGGGTTGTGTTGTTCTGAAGATGAACTCTGGTTGAGTTCGAAACGAGTCAGTGTATTGGTGTGAACTCACATTCATTGCATAGACGAAGCTATCAAAAGTTCGCGGGTCAGCAAAGCACCTAATTGTTTTTAGTTCACTTAGTACGTTAGAAAATGTTACCGCTTGTTCAGCGGAGTCTAAGTTCTTGTACTGTTTGGAGTGACCTCCTTAGACGTTTAAATTTCACCTAATACATTACGACAACGTGCCATTTCACAACTATTTAGAGCAATCCTTTAATGCAATTGAAAGTAATGATACGACATACAGTTTTACTAAGATTATGTCATCCGTTTAGTGCATCCATTGAGCTGAACGTGATGTGGGCGATCAAACACTTAATTTGGGGCAGATAAAAGATGAGACGGCGTAACTCGGTTGTGCAATGCGTTAAATCATTTTAATAGTGACACATTCTGTTGCATGTTTCGGTTTGTTGATGTTTGGCGGTGGTTTTTGCTGTGGTTGTTACAAACATTGTATATTGACGACATGCTTAGTACTTCCTCGCTTTAATCAAATCATTGCTTCTTAACGTACACTTGAACCAACTGAATCATGTGACCCACTGTGAACCTTTGTGTGGAACCTTTTCGTACAAAGTCATAGTGACATCGCATTGCTTGACAAGGGAATTTATTATGACACTTACTGTGAGAAAATTCTACGGTGGGTCAGGAATAAAATGTTTTGAATGAGAAAATTCTACACTTACCCGACATTAAAAATAACCAGAGTTGGTGTAGTTAGAGACGAAATCCGAAGTTTTATACTTATGAGCGAAAGAAATCTTAATTTCAGTTCAGTACTTCCTGATTGTCTCATATTAGAAACAAACAATTTTTATCTCTTCATTACAGAATAATACATGTGACGTTTGCACCAAAATTTTGACATAAATTAACTTGGAGATGTCTAAGATCAAAAGCTCGACTATAATTGGAAATACTTTGACTATTAAGATAAAACTTCTAGCTACCTAATACGTAATGGGTCACCCATAGTGTTGTTTAGAAATAAAAAAGAAACAAGTAGGTTTAACGCGCACATATCGTTTACAACAAAGTTCACAATGTCAAAGCTATTAAACAGTTACAAAAGGTCACTTATCCGGAAATGAAAAGACAGCTAAATGATGTAACTACCATCTCAAAGGGCCAAAGAGAGCCGTAGGTATAAAGCTTCACATACGCGGATCAAAAACTTTCACGGGCTAATGTATAAAAACTTATCATCATACAAATTATTCGGGTATCCAATATTTATCACAAAGGAAACTGAGCCATGTATGGATCGTATTAGGAGGTGTTATCGATTGTGGGTGGAGGCAATAAATCATTTATGCCGAGGCGTGACGTGACGTGAAGTGACGGACAGTCCGGTCCGATAAAAACCGGTCAACGGGACCTAGGATTTATTCCTTATGGGTTCCGTTGCTCTGTATACGTTACCGCCATGTGAAAACATCGTAAGTAATAAAAAATGCAAAAATAATTTTTATTTAATGAGAAAACCTTATAATGCACGTCCGTATTTATTATTTATTAAATACGGTATTTGACAACTCCTGATTTTGCCATATCTTAATATTATTATGAAAATATAGATAAACAGATAGTGTTTAGCGAAGAAAAAATTTAACTCGGTTGAAAATTGGATTTATAGTGATTTTTTGAAAAATCTATATACCTGTCTCTTTCTCAAACGCTTTTCTCTATGTAGCAAGTATGGCGGTACTGGCGTGTGACGCACATGCCAGAATGTCTTCTCTGTTAATCTTGAATTTCAAACCCTCATAACTTTGTTATTTGTAAAGGTAGCTTAAAAATTGTTTTTCTATTCGATAACAGGCATTGTGTAGTTTTAATTTATAAAACATACCTATACAAAATAGTCAAATACCGTATTGTGATCACATTGTACAAACAAATTTTAGAGACTCCTTAACTCAAAAAATCTTTTTAATTTAAGATTAGAAGCTAAGGTTAATCAAGTTAATGTGCAAATATTTATTGAAATAAACAGTTTTTTTATTTAACAAAAATTTACTATGCAAATTTTGCCACTTACGAGATTTTCACATGGCAATAACAATTAAGCTGCGGTTCCACTGAGGTGGAAACGAGCGGAGCGAAGAGGAGACGTGTAGGGATCTACTACGAAATTCGAGAATCGAAGTTGGTATCGTACCATCCCTGTCACTCCCTTATTAAATAACATAGCGTCAGCGAGACGGCAAGATACGAAGTTTGTATTTTGTACTTCGTAGTATAGCGCCAGACCTAATTTACAAGTCCTTGCTTGTACTTGATGTTTATTAGTCTGTTGTCCGTTCATATTTTGTTGCCACCATCTCTTTCATGTCTTAATACACAAAAGTCAAAATATTCATTACACATAAATTGTTTTAACTTATATTTTTGATACGGGTTTTATATTTCTAAGGAACCCCGTATTTAACTGACGCATTTGTTGATACGAGATTACTAGTTTGGATGCAGTTAAGCTGTTTATCTCAAATTGTCTGGTTTAAGGCCCTGTCTATGGTCACCTTGCATGTTTTATAAGAATCTAATCTATGATTTGCTTTGTTTCTAATAAGTATTCAATTGTAGAACTGTGGCATTTGTTTTTTAAGGCAACAGACTAAGTTTCAACAATCGGATTTTGAAAATGTTACAAAGAAAATTTCTTCGATAGGTTACCTATGTTATCACGTTACATTATGTAAAAAATGTGTGTTGTCTGTAACAGTATTAAAAAAAAATAGGTTAGCTGTTAACGATTATAAAACAGTAAAAATTCGGCAACCTATTTCATAGTTAGATAATATTATGCTCCCCTTAACAATAATATCAATGTAACATAGAAAGTAAAGATAATATATATATACTAGTTCAGAATTTTATGATAGTATACGCTTGTTTGATTGATGGTCTTTTTACAACGCATTCGGTTATATGATTGTTGGCATTCTAGTTAGCATTGATATATTTTCTATATCATATAATTAATTGGTTATATCGATGATATAAATTTGATTAAATATTTTTTGTTACAGGTATGTATCGAGTGTGGATGGATTGGAGATATTGAGGTAGTAGAAAGTGCGGCACAGATACGTATATTATTTTTGTTATACTCGTATGCATTCAAATTGGTATGTTAAATTTAACAAAAATGTCTAAAAACAATGTAAACTAGTTCTTTTAATTATTGACAGTTAAAAAAGAGGCTGTGTTTTTTATTCATGAATCGATTAACGTTACAAAATTATAAAAAATAAACAATTTTCAAAAGCGATTGGTACTTATATTATACAATAAAATGGGAAATTTCAAAGTAGCTCCCGTCGTCTGTATTTCCGGATAAATACAATATAGGGCTCTTCAAGGCTAGAGTGAATAGGCTGTTACTGAACCAGTGAGATACACCTTTGGCCTCATCTGCACTTAACATCAGGTGAGATAGGGGTCGATCGCGGTCAGTTTTATATAAAAAAAATAGATTCTTTATTGTCATTCAGTGCAGCAAAAAATAGTAAACCATCTTACGGTTGTTTTAAAGTTACTTACTATGTTTATGAAAACACGTAACGTGATTATATCCAAATATTACATAACCTTGTCTACTTAGAACCATAAAATTGTGGTTCATTATGATAAACTCGGATTAACATAGATTATGATTATGGCGAATATAACTGTGAAAGGCATCACGAATCAAATTAAACTGCCGTCTTACATAAATGATAGCCAAAGACCATCTTTGATAAGTGTGACTCATTTTTGAACAATTTGAATTCATCCGGTGCTTAAATGTCAAGTCCATTACTTCCTGTTCTATTTTTAAAAATTGATAGATATCTGACGTATTGAGTGTAGCCGATACTTATCTGGAAGTCAAAAGTGGTTATAAAATAGTACCTAAAAGTATGCACATTAAGTTATTAAAAAAAAACAATTGACTGCCAACACAATCGTTACAAGCGTTCGATCGTTACATCGGTGGTGTTTGTACTTATATTTTTTTTGTAGCGGGTATGTTTAAAAAGACAATGTTTCAAGTTTAGCCGACTAATAATCAGTCTGTTATTGACAAGTAAACAAGTTCTTTATTTGTCAACCTGCTTAGGTAATCGATTAATTCAGGTATTACTTTGCGAAAATCGATATCGATTAATTGCGACAAACAAACTTTTGTGGCAGCGGAGCGGTAGGGTAGGCAAAGGTTTTATTTCATGAATGAAAAAATATCGATATTTCGTTTTGAACACACGCACCCCTAACGCACACTATTTCGTTCTAAATGCTCAGTGCATATAAATAACAGACCGGTGTGCTGTAAAGTGCAGGTTCTCGGAACGGTGCGTTTGTCTGCACGTTCTGCTGCGGAACTCGACAGTAGCTGCTATGAGTCGATGTTTGACTGGAAGGGCATAGACTAAAAAAATACGAAGAATGGCAATTTTATTCAAGTGTCATAATTACTTATCTTGATCATACTAACATGTATTTTAAACCGGTAATGTTTCAGGATTATTATAATAATGATAAATATCATGGGACACCAATAATGACCTAATCCCAAAGTAAATCGATTACCAAATTTTAATTTCAGCCCTGATTTTTTTATAATACCTACTCATTACGAGTAAGTATCTACTTATAACTAAAATTGTAGTTATCTGTGTACAGTGTATATTGAAATTTCTATAAAAGTTACTAAGATTTGTCAAACGTTTATTTAGCAGTTATAAAAGTTTCATTATTGAGTCATATTTTTTAATATCCCGTTTAAACACAATAAAAATATCTCGTTATCATTAAATTAGCGAATTTCTACATGTTTTGCTAACACAAGGTGCTTTTGTCACTTAATTAATACTTCTACCTTAACATCCGGCTAGAATGACGACATTTTTAAATGCAAACATCAATTTATTACACATCAAAAATGCAAATACAGCGGTATCTAGTCAGCTTCCAATTTTAATTATTCTTACTAACCGAAACATTTTACTATATATAATTATCTGAAAATAATCAAAAATCCATATACCTACTTAAATATCTACTATTACGACACGAATAAACATTTCGTTCTTTACTCTATGACACCCCGCAGTGACGTGCCAGGCATAAACCAATTGTATCGATACATATCATTCGGAATACTAATCGAGTGAAATTGGAATGTTTATATAAAAAAGTCGACGCTCGCTAACAGGATGCTCCAGAAGGTTCTATGGAAGATTTATTGGTTACTCGTACCTAAGTGTTCTAGTTTGCATTAACATACGAAAGGGTTTTGACTATGATGGGTATGTACTTTCTCTATGGAATGAGATCATGTTAAGTATATATGTTCGTAATAGTAGTGTTAATAGATTATCTATTTTTAGATTGTAGTTACAAGTAGCTAGACATCAAACGTATGTTGTTTATGATTGGTTTTTTGGAGTCTTTTTGTATTTTTTATTTCAACTCCAAATTTGTTACTTTTACGGGTATCCCGTGAAACCATATCAAAAATACAAACTGAGACATGGATGCACAGAAAAACCAGAAAAAGAGACCAGCACACCCCCAACCCCTGTTGTCCAGCAGTGGTGTAGGGGTTATAGCACGCAGCACGGATTGCTGAGGACCTGGGTTCGATTCCCAGAGCTGGTCTCTTTTTTTGGTTTTTCTGTGCATCCATGTCTCAGTTTGTATTTTCGGTATGTTGTTTAGTTATTTATGAAACTGAAGGAGGAATAAATTAATTAAGTAAGCAAGTGAAATAAAAGAAAACACCATCAAGAAACACCTACTTAAAACGTATTAGTCATACGGTCGCGTGGACGCGTGGCTTTAACTAGAAATTTATTGTGTTTTAATTCAGGATTAATTGTTCCGAATCTGTTCTAGGAGATTGTATCCTGCCGTCGTCACGCAAGTTCCACTTGCTCGCTAATTTATGTTGTCTGTGGCGACATCTATCACTCACGCAACGATTTACGATGCGATCTCCCGATCGTGCTTTAATCGATAATGTTTTTATGTCGTATTTTGTCGATGGTGTCAAATGTGGTTTTAAATGACAGAAATAAAAAATATCGACTTATACGTAGAAAAATGTATAAATATACAATACTAAGTAATGAATTTGAAAAATTGTTTAGAAACTGTAATTTAATTACCTTAGATTTGTATGATTTCCACCTTTTATTTATTTGAAAAAATCGCAGTGGCTGAACGCGTCGAACCTTTGCCTGATAATTTTAGCTAACCGAATTAAGAACAAAATTTACGCATGCGCATTACGGTCGTGCCATTTTTGTAAAACTTTGCATTGTTTCGTTTTTATTTTTCAATTTTGTGTTATTTATTGCCTATTTTCTCACAAATGTATTGAAAAACGTCGTATGACGTACATGTCGTCGTCGTGTCCTTGCGGCTCGGGTTTATCACTCGTCAACTCATTTAAAAAATCTTTTCTAAAAATTCTTCATAATGTAATTTCAATAGTTTCATCTTACAAATGCAATGTAGTGCCAGTATTGTATAAGTCAGGTCATAAGGCATGATCTAAAGATATCAGTTACATGTGCTAACAATTCTGGCTCAGTTCACGCATCTAAGCCATGCATCTGGAACATAGTAATGGCGAATGTTTGCGTGCACGATTGTTTGCTATGTCGATTAGGCTAAGTACAACATAATAATATTGTTGGTTTACAACTAGTTTACAATAATGCCGAGAAATGCGAGGTTATTGCTAAGTGCACATAACGTACAAAAGATGCCACGCCGGTACTTATTACGCTCAGATCACTTATTAGGTTAGTTAATTTTTTAGAAGTTCGTTTTGGTGGTGTTGCTTCTAACTCTTTATAAATTAAATAATACTTATTGGTATCGAAGTAGCAAGCTAATACTTTGTAACTAGAAATTTCATTTAATATGAATTTTGCAAAGTTACGCCTAAATCAATGAATTCGGCACCTATTTAAAATCTCTTGATCAGAAAAATACTTCTTAACTTTGCAAATGTCACTAAAATGTTGCATGGTTAGGGATATCTTTTGTGTCTGTTTATCTACCGCTGATAGAAAAATAATATATGACATAATCTCTATGACTATCCATATTTTTCCGTGAATAATCATTGAGTATATATTTGTCACCCTTGTAGACTTTGATCTATGAGTACAGTAGCTAGTAGCTCCTGTCATCAGTATGTACCGCATATGGAACGTCACACATTACATTACTTGCATTCCGCGTTACTGTTCCCATAGTAAATATCTGAATGACAAGTCACTTTATAGTGTTAGTCAATAAGAAAAAAATTAATTGTGAAATTACGTTTAAATTTATAAACTCAATGCTTTAAGCTCTTGTGAGACATCATCAAGGTATATCAAATCATTATAGAATAAATTTGGACGCCAATTATCAATTCATCTCATCTCCTCCGTTGCTTCCGAATTTCAAACCCTTTTGTGAATATCGTGGTCACCGGATATTTAGGCGTAAATCAAAAGAAGTATATATTTTTTTGGCATATCCAAAAGTATACAAAAATTTACAACGTTTGCAAACTCATTTTAAGAGGCTAAGCCCAGCTATTGGGCATTCATAGGCTGGAAAAATGCGGAAATTGATATTTAAAAAACAAGGAAAAGGGAATTGTATAACACAATATAAAAAATTACACTAACCCCTGGATTCCTAGTACCATGGTAAAAATAACGCTCAGTCAAAAAACCGAAACCGTTACAGACAGTGCGTATAACCTATTGATTGGTACTATTTAGTATGCATATCACGGTCTAGTAATAACGGTGCTGACTGTCCGTTTGTATGGTTTGTGTTACGTAATATGGAACAGTCGGCGTGAGCGTTTTAGGTGTGGACAGGAAATGAGAGAATTGGTTCGGTGACATAATTTTCAAAAATATTAGTGCAGTAGGCATAATCACTCAAAGTTATAGAACATGGTATGAGACGTTACGAGCGTATTTACAAAAAGTTGGTGTGTGAGAAGAAGTCTTCATCTCGGCCAATATTACGTCTCATTGCAGGGCACAGGCTTTCTCTCAGAAAGACACCCTTTACTTGTATAAAATTTGGTCAACAAATAGCTGGATCTCTAGAATAGCATATACTATACTTTCTATCCGTAATTCCCACAATTTTAGGTTTCAATTTAATAAATTCATAAAATTTCTATCAAACTGGTTCCTTATAATTAGCGAGAGTAAAGCCGCAGGTAAAGCCTAGTGATAATATAAATATCAATTATGCCAGTAATCAACGATAACAACAAAGGGTTATTAATCAAAAAATATTAATTGAAGATCACGTCGTGAATCATCATTGCTTCAGGCACAACAATTAATCTGCAGTTATGGGAACCGAAAAGCGAGGACAATTAAATATCTAAACCGACGTTTCCTATTATTTTGACATTGGTCAAATGTAAAATAGACGTCTGGCTTGACGTAATAGCATTGATGAAACAAAATGGCATAACGTAAAGTTTGAGGCAACAGTCTAGAGAATACTGTGTAATGTAATATTGCTAGTCTTTAAATGCAATATCTAAGACTTAATTGAAATGGAATGCCTCTAATACAGACATTTAATTGTCTTCTTTATGCAATACATTAGTACGCAAAGCTGCTGGCCGTATAGAAAAATAATTATTCATAATGAGATAAATATAATTAGATCTTAGCATGTAGGTATAAATCGGAGTTTTCGCGTTGCGAGTAAATCATTCCAGTACCAATACATTGCGTGATTCGAATAATCCATAGCATCATAATTAGTTCGGTAACCCCGCAATCTATAGATAAATACTCGGTCAATCTCATTTGCAATGTGATAAGTGATAACTTGATAAGCCGGATTGAACTGCTGTTGACGGTAGTCAATAATTTCTTTGAAAATTTCCAAAACTGCTTCTAAAACGACGAGTGATAGTTACTTCTTAATTTTGCCTTAATAGATAAACAAAGGCATTGTGTAACTTGATAGGTATACTAAATTTTAATAAAGGAGCAGGCCTCTATAAAACATTTATATAAAATAATAAAAAATATATCTTATCTTAGCTAGTTGGCACTGGTATCGTGCAGTCTGTATGACAACTTTGACATTTTTGTCTCGTTTGTGATTAATTATAATTATATAACTGAACGAGCCAATCACAAGCAAGACTGTAACGTCAAACGGAGCTCATGATACACGCCATCTTCAGCGGCGTCTTTAGCCCATGTAGCACCAGTGTGCAATTATTATTTTAGTGCCATCTAGGAAGAGCGCGGTCAAAATGGAATAGGTACAAAGTGCCGCGTCCGGCGCCCCTAATACCGCTGCGCCCGTGTGCAACGCACACCCTGCACTATAGATAAAGACGCATCTGGCCATCTTGTGATATTTCGTATGTCCAAAAACCCTTATTGACCTAGTCCCAAACTAAGCAATGCCTGTACTAAGCAACGAATAAACATAAATACTTATATAGATTTAATAAATTTTAAACATTCAAGGCGCAAGGTCAAGCATTTTGCAACCGGGAACCAAACCCGGGACTTCAAGCTTTGTAATCAGATGACACTACGCTATCTGGGCGTCTGCCACGCTCAAAAACCATTCATCTAAACCCTGACAGTCTGAATATCCTATTTACGCGGCCATTATGAAGTGGTGCACGAGTTTTGGATGTTCTGAAGGCACCGCCTCTAATCTACAACGTGAATCGAGCACTAACTCCCATTTTCGAGCCTGTGAATTTGAATACGGGCGACGTTTCCTAGTTCACAATTAGACAGTGAATAGCGCCTTCACGCTGTGGGCTATATGTGGGTTTCAAAGGCTTTGACGTTCAGTTTAAGGATGAGAAAATAACTTATATGGAACACACTGTCTTTTGCATTTAGTTGGTAATAAGGCTTAGTTTATGCTTTAGGATAGGGTTCAAATTGCAAAGTTCCAGATGTCTTCTGGAATTTCATTTGTTTCCGCGGGAGCTTTATATTTTCTAGAGATATAACCAATCCAACAAAAACTTGGAAAACCCCCGACTTTGTCACTTCAAAGTTCAATATCTTAAAAACAGTGGAACCGATTTTGATGAAACCTGCTTTTAAATAAAAAAAACCGTGTTCAAATCATTCCACCCGTTTAAGAGCTACGGTGCCACAGACAGACAGACATGCAGGACAGGGTTCACATTGCACACACCAGATGTCTTCTGGAATTTCATTTGTTCCCCCGGGGATCTTTATATTTTCTAGGGATAAAATAGCAGCGTATGTTAGCCTCGAATGTTATAGCTCTCAACCGTTGAAAGAATTTTTGAAATCGGGTGTGTATTTTCAGAGATAATCGCCTACAAAAAGATGTATTGAATAATGTTTTTTTTTCATCGTATTTTGTCGGAAAGATTCAGTAAACATCAGTAAGCTATATCGAAAATACAAACTGAAATTATAGTTCAGCGGTGGTGTAGCGGTATAGCACGCGGCACGGAATGCCGAGGACCTGGGTGCGATTCCCAGCGCTGGTCTTATTTTTCTGGTTTTTCTGTGCATCTATATTTCAGTTTGTATTTTCGATATGGGTTTAACGGGATGACCGTAAATTTATTATTGTCTAGTGTTTACCCGTGGCTTCGCACCGCACACGTTAATCATAAGATCCAGTAGCTCAATTGAAATTTAGGGATTTTTAAAAATTGCCATGGTAATTCCTGAAAATTAAATCGGTTACATTAAAAACAATGCTATCAAATTACATGGCTCTAAGCCCATCGGTAGTTATTTCGAGATTTTATCCCTATCCCGTGGAAATATCGGATTAAAAAGTAGCCTATGTTTTATTCCAGATTTCCAGCTATCTTATCTACATACCAAATTTCATCCAAATCCGTCAAGCTGTTTCAGCGTGAAGGAGCTCACAAACTTTCGCACTGCTGGGCAAAATACTCTAGGATGACCGTAAAAGTAACAAAAATTTGGAATTGAAATAAAAATACGATCAGTAAGCTAGTTGGAAAGATAAATACGAACTTTTCCGACAAAATACGATGGAAAAACATTATTCACCACATCAATTCTTCTGATATTACAATAGATTAGTCGCTAGTGTTTGTTTTATTATATCAGTTAATTAATAAGTGCGGTAAACCAATCAAATTGTCATCATTATAAATTTATTATTTTTAGCATTAATTTTTTTTAAAACCGCTAGTACCTAAATATCCACGCCGCTTTTTAGTGACACGAAAAAGTTAAAGATCTTTTATTTATAGAAATAATTTAGGTACAGTCAAGGGCAAAGATATCGACACGGCCAAAGTTGCAAAAATATGTATCCCACGTTAAGTGCATAAAGTCGTGTATACATATTTTTGAGACTTTGCCGTGTCGATATCTTTGCCCTTGACTGTAGCTCAACCAGATTCCCACCTGTCATCAATATTGATGCGAGTGTAATTATAATCGCGCTTAATAAACAATTCACTAAACTTCAACAGAAGCGTTTACAACATCGTTACAAACGGATTTCGACAGTGCAAAGTTGAGCTCCCTTTCACTCCTTTACTGTAAGCCGCCAGTTAGACCGAGATACGAATAACGTTACAGTGTGATTACAACGGTTTTGGTTTAAGGCTAAAACCTGAAATTCTTATGTTAATTAGTTTGCGATAGCTCTAATTAATACTAGTTGGCGATGTAAGTGGATAGTGAATGGTCGTGTGTGTGTAGATACGAGAGTGTGTAGTTTTCTATTGTTCTTCAGTGATACTGTGTGCAAGATGGATTTGAAGAACCATAGACTATTGAAGTTCGTAAGGAAGCATAGTATGAGTATGTCTCGGACCAAGTCCATATCCACTCCAAGGTATGTTATCTATAAAGTCTGTAACAAGAATGCCCTTGCAATGGAAAGGATATGTGGGTGTTTTTATATCACTTTGTGATCGAAACGCATCTTTGAAACAAAGTTGTAACGTCCTTGCGTACAGGTTAGGTACAAATGCACAATGCCTTCGAGCTCGGTACTTTGATTTTTTAACCTTCACTTTTTTAAACAGTTGCTAAGTTTTCTGTGCAGAAAAATCATACTTAAGCGATGAATATTTTTATCTCTTTTATAACAACTTGTTTAACGGTTGACAAAACTACCCGCACAATATTTGGTAAATCCCCTGATTTTTAATAAGATTATGAAGGATTATTCAGTATCAACCATTGTAGCTTTCTAGGAGTTGAAAAAGTAAAAAAAAACGGTTTATGCGTTCCAGATAATACCCCCTTACGTACTATCAAACAAACACTCAAAGTAATCGAGACATTATCGCAACAAATTTGCACTTTCCCGGTGAAAAAAAATCAGCCTTTTATATGCAGTTTTTTACAAGCAATACAATTTTTGAATACGTTCACTTATTCTAGGGATACCTTGACAAAAAATGAAGAAAATACAGTTTTTTTTTTTTAGTACCTAGTTTTCATCTAAAGGCATTATTAGTAGAAAAGTAACAATATTTGACTGCACTGTTCAAAACCAATTTTTTTTTAATATAATTGTAGGTTACTGGTATATAAATTTATTTAAAGTTAGAAAACGTAGTAATATGTAGCTACTTCAATTGTGATAAACAGCGGCAGGGTAAGTAGCTGGCTCGAGCCGTTGATCGGCCATCGCTGATCATTTTATCAATTGAGACGTCGCTCAGAGCGCGTGCTGAATAGATTTATTGCCTCAAGATCACGTTTGTGATGATACGATCCTGGCTTAGTGTTTTCTTGGTTCAAATAGGCAGAAAACAAAGTGACAGCTATTGACTTTGACGTTACTTGGTATCAGTAGTATTTTTTTTTATTTTTGTCTAATAAGCTATGCTATTGACAGCAGTCAATACTACTACTTGCTACTTGCTACTTTGTCTGCGTGCCGCGAGAAATTTATACTTTTCTGGGATAAAAATAACCTACATTAATCAGGAATAGTGTAGCGTTCTGTTTATTACCGAATCAATTTTTCAAACTGGCAAAGTAGTTGCATAGAGTACCTACCTATACTCATACTCCAACAAACAGTTACGTTGCTTTCCATACTAATATTATAAATGCGAAAGTGTGCTTGTATGTTTGTGTGTTTGTTCGTCTTTCACGCCGTAACGGAGCGACGGATGGACGTGGTTTTTGGCATAGATATAGTTTATGTCTACTTTTTATCCCAGAAAAATGCACAGTTCCCGAGGGAACAGCGCGCGATAACCGAATACCACGCGGGCGAAGCCGCGGGCAAAAGCTAGTTTTACTATAATTAAAGTCTCAAGCAGCGGTAGCTATGTTACTTGATGTACTTAAGCTTGACAGTGTTTGAAACAAACATCAAACTAAGTTACACACAATAGAAGTATGAATGACGAACTCACAGTAAAATGTGTCCTTCATCATAAAGATATAATTCTCATGCGAGTACTTTAATCACTGTATCATTTACTCAGTAATGTTGTTTGTGTGTGTTAAATGAGTGTATGTAGCTTAATGGCTACATGGTGGTTAATGGTGTAATTAGCTCACTAGGCAATTACTTACTTGCATGCATCCAGCTGTGAATATGAAGTACTGGTTAATGTCGATCTTTATCACACTTTCGATCTTATTGGCATTTATGTTAGGAAACTCAGGGCCTGTTGCACCACACATTGAAAACTTGTACATACATGACAGATATCCGTGATGCCGTCTCTGTTAGTTTTGTCCAAATGAACAGAGACGGCATCACATTAATCTGTCACACTGTTTACTTTTATAATAACGCAGATTTTCATTCTACTATCTACTTAGATTGCCATATTAATTTCACCAAAAAAATTAATGCTGTCAACGCTAAAATGTTCTTAAGAGCGTTTATACCTGCTGAGCTGGCAACGTTGCATTTTTGTTAGTTTTTCTCGATTATTCCATAAAAATTGAATGAAAATTAAAAATGTGGTCTGATAGAACACTTCTTCACATATAAGTTAATGTGTCTACTCCAATAATTATTCGTTATAAACATTAATCCGTTCTTAAAGAATATAAAAGTCTATAACGAATAATTATTGGAGTTTGTGTAACTCGGCTAAATTATGAATAGTAGCGAGTGGCGAGACTACGGTTCGCGATATGGTACCATCAGCCAAATTAGTGGTCTATCAATTTTTAAACAAGTTCCTATCAAATGAATACGTCGCTAAAGTCGAACTTTCAAGTTGACAGACACGTCCATTGGCATTATTGTTTTATGACATGCAAGCGATTATCAACTCTGAGGTGGTAGACCATATATTTGGCTGATGGTACCTACAGATGAATTGAGAACCTTGTACTTTGTTTTATTGAAGTTAGTCAAAATAAAGTAAATAATTTAAATAGTTTATTTATGATCAAGGCAGTGAGCGATGTTCGCTGGTATGCAGTACGGAGGCGGATACAGCCAGAGTTTCACTTTGCGGGTAAATTATTTACTTCTGTAGCATTGGAAGTCGCTTGTTATAGAGTTGAATATAGGTTTCAGTGATTGCAAAATATAATAAAGCATGTCCTGCGGCAAAAGGAGCAAACTCAGCTAATGCTGCGCTTACGCGGAAGCTGCCAGCGCTGGTTTTCAGGCAGTTGTCTCACCGCCGGCGAGGAAACGATTGGCTATCAACTATTTTCTCGCTCAAGAAACATACAAAAGATATAAGATCCTGTGTGAGTAAAAGAGACACATATATTAATAGTTGATCGCTGGCGGTTCACACTGCCGGCGAGAACTCGCTCTTACATCATTTGTCACAGCGACAAGAGCTATAAGACTCGCTGAGCTATAAAACTAGCTCAGCGATACTCGCTCAGCGCTGTTAGCTTGGCGGCCGCCCGGCTCGAGCGAGTGGAGCGAGTAATCGCCCGTCGTGCTTGAACACTCGCTTTTCACTGCTCGCCCACTCGTTTCTAGTTACTCGCTCTGCTCGCTTCTCGCTCATCGTCGGCGGTGGGACAAGTGCCTAAGTCAGCCCCTGTTGACACATGCTGGAATATTGTCTATAGCGGGTTGGATAACCCCCTGTTTCACCATCCATTGATTAAATTTATTTGACGGATAAATGTGATGCCGTCTCTGTTTATTTTGTTCGAATAGACGGAGACGGCATCACATTTATCCGTCAAATAATATATATCAGTGAGTGGTGAAACAGCCCCTTAGTCGTTAAACCAGAGGGGATACTACGAAACTCGCAAATTAAATGACATAAGCGTCAGCGGGACGGCAACATACGAAGTTCGAGTTTTGGACTTTGTGAGGGCCAGTGGTCGTATTGTTTAAAGCGCTGACGTTTGCGAACGCATTCACAATCTCTTTCTAGCCTCGTCCTACACCGCATGACAGAAAGAAGTGGTAAAAACGATTCTGATTCCAGTTCATTAGGCAATAAGGTTTAAGTTCGTCAGTCCTATTTATCTTGACACTATTAAACTGAGTTCCCTCCAGCCTGAGCTCCCTCTACCAAAAAAAAATCGAGATTCAACCTTTTTCACCGAGAGTCCGAATGAATAATGACAGTTTTTACTATTTGTAAGCATAAACAATGATAATAAAACTGTAGGACGCAACGTTAATTTTAATGTGAAACTTACCTCTTTTATTTACAAGAAAAATATATTTTGACTATAATTGGCAAAAGCAAATGGCAAGGTGACAGATGATTACTAATAAGTTGACAAGTATTTATGAAGAAGCAGTAGTTTATAAACTATGTTGTTATGATAATATGAAAGAAAAATTAGCAGACTAAGAACCAAACGCAAAGTAACTGGCAATAGCTAGATGTAATATATTTTTTTCTTGTTTTTTTCTACACCATTAACCACAGATAGCGATTTTTAAATAACTGTCAATAAAGCTACAATTAAACATATTTAATTATTGCCATCCGTTCTGAATACACACAAATCTGTAGCCATATTCTCACGGGCGTGTTCTTTTAAAAAAGCGTGGCCAGTATCATATGCCCATTTTAGTCAGAAACTTTTAATTGTATAGTGGACTGGATACCATGTAGAGGCACAGTCTGTCAACGCCTTTTGCGTCGCCCACAGATTTTAACTCTAAGAGGCAGTAAGACTGTTTTGCTTTACACCAAAGTATTTAAAATACTGGCTGTTGCCCACGACTCCGTCTGTGAAAAATTCGGTTATCACTATCTTATGAACTATAGTATTTTTTTCTCGTTTCTCCGCTCCAACGCAGCGCAGAGGCACGCGTAAAATGTAGGTAGTTCATTAATACGGAGCTGTGTAAAGTAACGCCTGAAGGCTAAATGTCCCAAACATAAATTTTGACACCTGCAATCTAGAATCAAACTATGAATCGATTGATCGTCCACAGGAATTTGGTAGACTATAGCGTTGCGAAACTTAATATCACACGCCCAGCCCGTGCCACGCCGATCTTTAGATGCACTGCGGCCTACACGATCACCTTGAGACGGATTCTTAAGATTCCGAAGCCCGAATTGAATGCAGTTTTCACTTCGTTTAATTTCCACAATATTTCGCTCACGGCAATTTATAAACATAATTTATTGGTCTTGTCTTAAAAAAAATATAATTCTGAAAATAATTTCAATCACTATTTATCTATCTTTGTTTGTCTTGATAAAAACATCCTTTCAAGCCTTCCATGATGCCTTTTTATCTGCTTCGGAGCAGTTAAAAATTTGGCTCTTTTTTAATTACTAGGACGATACTACTTCTGTATGGTTCCGGATTTTCAAATTTTTCACTATTCGTTACAGCTCTCATTCGACTTTTCTTTACTCGCTTCAAAGAAGGGACTGCGTCTTTTTTGCTCCGGGTTATCGATTGAAATTTTTCACACCACACCATTGGCACGTTTCTGCTGTTTATTACTGTCTCTTATTTAACAATAATAGTAATGTAAATACAAAAAGAATAAGTAAAAAAATAGATATCTCTAGGAAGATGTAGGTGAAAAACAATATCAGGATATTGTTTACCATGTAAATTTTCTCTCTTGCTCCTGTTTTCTGTATTGCTTCCATGAATAAAGTGTTATTATGTTGTATCACACATCCCATACGTATCATACTACTCACAAATTTTCCTCACGCCAAAAAAGCACTTGTAAATCAAACCGCAAGACCGCAACATGTAGCCGGCTAGACCAACAAAAGATCCAGCGATAAATAATCGCTTAAAATACGTCATGTCCACATAATTATCATTCTACACAACAAGGATAACGGCATACAATTTGCAAACCACGAAATCTGATCCGATTCCGTACTGTGATAACGTAACCTTAATACCACACGCATAAAATCATGACAGTAGCTATACCGTTAGCTTACCATCTCTTTGGTTACAGAGACCACGTTTTATCCTGGTTTATATGTTTAGGTACTAATTTATGATACATACCTATACTTTATTAAATGGTACTTAGAGTTTATGTGATGTCTATCCATGTTTATATCTGTTGTTTTCATTGTATATCCCAGTAGTTTGTTGACAGCAATCTCTATTTTTTCGTACTACCAGGATAAAATAACGTGCCTGATACATTTATTCCCAAATTTGTCAGAATATGTATTTTATTTGATTTAGTACAAAACATCAAGCAAATCTTTAAAGAAAATTGCATTGTTATCTGTACATTACATTTCACTAGCTTTGTATTTTTTTAGATTTGATGAAGTAGTGTTTACGTAAGTGAGTTATGGATAGGTCTCAATGGCAAATGCAATGTTTTTGGGGTTCCAATGAATGATTTCACATTTAGACCACTTATGGCGTAACCTTCCGTAGAAATGCATTTATGCGAGCGGAAATGAGTTGGGTAAAGTATTAGGTAGAACGTACTTGTCGTGTTTCGTAAAAAAAATACGTATTCATTTTCATAACACATCCAATGTTATTCGATATTTAATAAAATCTTTTTTTCAAAAATTTATGTTACGTACCTTCGATGTGAGGATTTAGGAACCACTTAGAATAAATTGTGCAGTCAAATAATTTGAAACTTAAACATTAAAATGCCACACAAACAAGCCAATGCCTGCCAAAAACGGCATTTGGCTGTGGGTTCCAACATGCCATTAACAACTCTGACCCTTATGTAATGACGAATCATTGGAGTTCAACAGGTCCTCAAACCGTTGATTTATTTGTGTAAGAGTACCGTTACAGGAGACGTGTGCCCGCTACGTGTCTTTATGGCCTTGCGATGTGCTCAGTCGTAATTTAGAAGCGAAAGGTAATACTGGCTGCATTTTTAGGGTTCCATAAGTCAAAAGGAAAAAGAGCCCTTACAGGATCACTCTGTAGTCTATCCGTCTGGCTGTCGCTCAATAACTTGTTTCTTAGGGATACCTGGAGGCACCATTAAGTTCTACTCCATAATAAATATTCGGGCTTGCGATTCCTTCGAGCGATAAAAAAATATGTTTCCAAGTTCACGTGATCAAGGAAAGAAACCTTATCTTTTTTTCAAAAGCAGTAGCAATAAAAAAGAGGATAAATACTTTCTGCTACTTATCCCACCATGTCTTGCCTAAATAGCTTCTTGTTAATTATCGTAACGTTTATTTATTTTAATATGTCACTTTGACTTATTGGCTTTGCCAGGCAAAACTATTTATTTCTTAATATCTTATAAATGGTATTTTTATGTAGGTAGGTACTATCAATGTTAATTCTGCATTAAAAATGTTATGCAGGCTGAGAAAGCCGGAGCAATACATTTGTGTATTAAAAGTTTGATTTGAATTTTTTCGCTATCTACAATATGCGGCCATATCTATATGATGCGGCCAATCTAAGATCCTCAATTAATAATGATATATTTAAATGACTGGTATATTTAAAAACATATTAATAACCTATTTTGAGCTTGTCACGCTTTGGCCCAGTGACGCAGTTATATTGAGGTAAGTACTTAACCAAACTTTTAAAACAATTGAGAAGTCAGCTAAGACCGGTCATCGATCATTACGTGATATTTAATTTACACTCAGAATATAGTGCAGTGTGTTTAGATGGATGTGAAGTAGTTTTTGGTGTTTTTTCCTTATAGCCTCCTGAGGTCCGACGTAAAATTTCTGTTTTCACAATTTGAACCGAACATCAATCAAGTAAAGTTTTTTTTTTTATGTCCTCAAGTGACGACCGGGGACCCAGGAGGTTAATATTGTGAATTTATTATTCGAATAAACGTGCCACTATTAAAAAACGAGCATTGATAAACTGTGGATGCTTCAGACACTGCTTTGGCTATTGAGTAAGTACTGCATAAATACCGTATTTTAAAGAGTTATAATTTTCTGGTGCAAAGGTTGTCCATCGCTGTTCAACGCGGCAACGCGGCAAGAGTATTGGGCACCTTTGCACCTGGTATGATGCGGAGCAATTTATTTGTCTGACTGTGTATTTGTCTAACATTTTTGTTATTTTTTAAAATTTTTGTAAGTCGACATTGTATATATTTTGAAATTTCTGTCTTCATCTGAACGATAACGGAACTGTCTATTTGTTTTCGCCACCTACTTAAATGATTTTGGATTTCTGTACTTAATTGATGTCTGGAAGAGATGCTTTCAATTATGTTTTAAAAATAAACGTTTCTCGTCGCTTAATTCTCAATACTTGGGCTGCACTAGCTGTGTCTTGCATCTAAGATTAAGATGACCAGGCCATTTGCGGTAACTCTAACTGCGTCTGGACTAGAACAGCGTTTAGCAAGTACCTACGTGACTGCTTCGATGCACATTTTAGCGGAATTCCTATCTTAGTACTCAAAATAGGTGCTTATATAACTTATCAAAATCATCATATCCACCGTAGGACGCCAACTAGTCATTGGCCATTGGCCTCCCCCATAGACCTCCATTTGCTCCGGTTGGAAGTGCCTTCCATCCACCGACACCCGCGGCTTAAGCCAGATCATACGTCCATATCGTTGGTGTACATACCTACTGCACTGCGCTTGCCGATCCCTGGTCTCCCTTCGAAAACTTTTCGGCCCCAACATCCATTTGTACACCGTGCTATATGCCGTGCTTATGGCCTGCCCATTGCCACTTCCACGAGCTAATTCGCTTGGCTATGTCGGTGGCTTTCGTTCTTCTGCGTATGTCCTCATTTCTGATTCGATCCCGTATATAACTCATAACTCTTTATTATTTACTTCATCAATCACCATTTCCACGAAATCTTCTAACTTTACGTCGTATTCACAATTACGTTTTGCAACACAAAATCGTATTTTCTATTACACGCGATGTTCAACTGTTACTGCTAAGTTGATTGCCCCAGTGCGTTGAGTGTGTTTTATACAACTGTTAAGTTGTGTAAGAGTACTTCGAGTACTTATACTTTTTTAATATCCTCTTTTATTTTTTGTATACTTAGGTACCTACTTAGAAAAAAAAGGAGAATATTTTTTTAAACTATCAATATTTAATCAGCCAAGTAAATATACCTAAACAAAAACCAAGGCTACGAGAGCAAGCAAAAGACAGACTGCGATGACCACAAAATTACTGTTCATGTTCACACATTTTTTTATTTGTAGGTTAATTAGTAAATGTCATGGACTGAATAAAGATAACACGAAATCGTCCTTCTTATATACCTACATAGTTTTAATCAGACAGATTAATATACAGCTAATTAATCTCACACTTTTGAAGTGAAGCAAGCGGGAGAATCTGTAGGTAATTAATTCCTAATCATAATTGTTAATTTTTCTCTTAAACAAGTCAAAAATCTTTTTATCATTTCATGTGCATGACCTTCTGACATGTTTTTTTTACCACTTATGTTTAATGTCTAATAAATCTTTATGATTTCATAAAAAATATATTGCTGTAGCTACTAGGTAATTATTCTTATCTGACATCATCATGGTTTTAACTCCTATTGACACTATTTTTCTACACCTAAGTCAATTAGAGTTGTCGCCTTCGAGTTTTACTGACTGTAGCATAATTAGCTGGGTCAATCTTCATTTTATTCGGTTCCTCTGTTAATTTTGATGAGGCACTTTAATTTTTAGTTTTAATTAGCTAGGATGATTTTTATTGCTAATTTTGTATCATTATTTTTGTGAACACGCTATAGTTTTTTTTTGTGTTGAGGACATAAATTAGAAGCTCTGAAGTGGACCAGCATCAGTATTAATTTGATTAATTTTTTCGTCCTCCCAGGAAAGGAATATGCATGTGAAGATTGGTTTCATCAAATGATTATACCTTGACATGTTCGTATATGTGACTCTCGATATAACCCTGCTGCAGTCAGCATTGGCCGCGCACTTATTACAAACAATCTTGATAAAGGCAGCAAAGATAAGATAAACGAAGACTTAATTAATTTAAAAAACTAGACTTAAACACTAACATTTGCTGTGGCAAAGGGGATGTACTCAGCGTATGCTGTGAGTTAGGGTTCCATAGGCTGCCCTGACTGACACAGCGCTGATTTTCAGTACACCCCTTTAATACAACCCCGTTGTCAATCGATGGGTGCTAATGTTGAAAGCATAAATGAAAAAAAAAAAATTATGGTAGTTGATAAAAAATAATAATAATAATAATACTGATGGACAAAGGTTCCACACACAGACCACCCACAAGGTGGGTGGGTTCCCACCGACAGGGTTCTACCATCACATACGAATTTATCAAGGTATAATAAGTTTTATTTATTTATAAACTCTGACATACATGTCACACAGATGTCACACTCTTAACTCCCTTTGCCACATCTGCATATAAACAATCGATTCGATAACACACTTGCTGACATTACGCATATAATGGCACCAGGAAATCAACATATTTATACAGCTTGATAGGCAGACGACAACTTTTATACGACTGTTATACCACTCCAGCACTTATGTAATGGTTTAGTTTTTGATTCCGTCCGGTAATTCCGGTACGCCCATTGGCGTAGAACACGGTCGACAAACGTCAAGTAAAGCATCCGAAGAAGTTGACAATGTACGGGTGGAGTTGTATTATATAGAGCTGTATTGTAGTCGTATTATTAAAAAAGAAAAAAGTTTTATTATAACTAACCTAATCAACAAACAGCTGGAAAACCCCGACTTTGTCACTTCAAAGTTCAATATCTCAAAAACTGATAAAACACGTCTAAGAACCATCGCTAGAAACGTTGCTTTCAAATAAAAAAAAACCGCATTCAAATCGGTTCACCTGTTTAAGAGATACGGTGCCACAGACAGACATACAGACACACAAACACACATAGCGGTCAAACTTATAACACCCCTCTTTTGCGTCGGGGGTTAAAAATGACACTTAAGATATAAACGTGTCTGTACGGCTACGCATGCCGATTTTAAATAATTTATTGAATCAGACTTTGCGGAGGTCCATATCAATGAACTAAAAGAATTTCTTTGGTCGCGGGTGAGCAGTGAAATTCTTTTAGTTCATTAAAATGACACTGTTAAGATCGACTAGTTCTAGGAGCTAAGGTTAATTAATAGGCACATTGTGCTGTATATCATCGGCCAGTATTAGAACTTTCAGAAATAATTAAAATCAAATAAATATTGTTTGCAATTATTGAATTGTGCCATGGATAAAATATGTCTTTGAGCAGAGTATATTCGACCCCGCTAAAACAAGTGTTCATCAAAACCTTCCGCCGTAGCTTTCGCTATTAGCTCAAGTCAAATATGGTGTGTCTGTCTGTCATATTGTAACGCAGTGGGCCGGTTATCGGTGCGTAGGCGGTCATTGTATCTATGAAGACAGATTCGCTGCCGGTCGGCACTGATTTGCAATCAATGCTGAATAAATATTGATTTCAACCTGCACTTTACATTTGTTTATTGTTTTCAACTGGGTTTATTGAATGAAATTTTGAATAGATGAATGAAATCTCTAATATAGGTTTAATACTCAATGAGCCACTTAAAAGGAGCCTAAATTTGTTATTTTTTTACAGTCAGGAACAATTTTGTAAGTAGGTACTAAATAAAAAAGCCAAGGTTTCGAAACAAAATGACCTAATTTCTCTGTGTATACTCGTAGCGATTAAATCAATAATTAATCATTTACTCAATATGGTATGCGGCAAACAAATTGCATGGTCACTTTTCGTGTGGACGCATTGCCCTGCGGCTGGAACTTAATTTAGTTTGTTTTGATTTGGCAATGTAAATCTGTAAAGAAGTAGCTAATAACGTCATATTGAGCCTAAATTATCGCCTTTCTAGCTGCAGGCTCGAAATTAGTAAATGTCACGACTAATAAGGCAATAATAGTGATGTTTCGTGCCAAAAGTGTCCATGAACCTAACATTAAGTTTACATACGGGTAGCACTTTTTAGCATTCTAATTTTACAATATACCTAACTAACGCTGGAACGTCAAATAAATCAACGTTTAAACCTAATGGAGTGGCAAAACAACTCATCAACCGCGAACAAGCGATATTTTCGAACCGCCTTGCGAAAATACTCAAATTTCGAAATAGTTCTCCAACAAAAACATGTTACCACAAAAATGGAACGCGACCAATCATCAAAAGGAACGTCTCTTCAAAAACCCAACACTGAAGCAAAAGGATATGCATCTTTCATTTTGAACTTTAACACTTTAGCCTAAAACACAAAGTGCGAGCCGAAGGTTAAAATGTAAAGTAGTGTTGCTACGTTCTTATAATAATAGAAGACCAGAAACACTCAATTACGAATCGCAGTAAGTCATTTGACTTGGAAACAAGCTGTGAAGAATGCTCTTGGATGTTTCTTCTGAATTTTTAACAGTTGACGTTTCGTAATGCTGGTGGCGTTAACGGTAACCGCTAACTAGAATTTAGCCCACGCAAAAACCTCTAATGATTTCCGTACATTTTGTTTACATAATATAGGATTTATACGGCACTGTTTGTGGTTTAACAGATATATTTAACACCTGATGCTAAAAATAAGCAGGAACTGAATAATGACAAAAAACCGGCCAAAAGCGTGCTGGACATGCCCAAAGTAGGGTTCCGTAGCCATTACGAAAAAATTAAGTAATATTTTTCTTATGCTTTCGTATTTTATACGGAATCTTTCAAGTTTAGGTAAATTTTATACCTTAGGCTGCTATTTACTTTTAAACTACTAATAATTTTCAAAAAACTTAACCGTTATAGTTTTCCTTGTAAGTTTGATATACTTTACTATAATCCTGAATTTTTTCAAATTTTTCCACCCACCGGTAACGCCTCATGCGCTTTTCCTTAAACCTGATAAATTTTAAGATATTTCGACGTAAATAGTTCATATTTATTTCCAATTTCCAATTATGATAGAACACATTAACAAATTACACTGGATATTATTAGATCTAAGTAGTAAGACATTAACATGGACCTCCCCAGAGTAGCACGTGAATCACTCAATAAGGATTCCGTTTTTTTAGGGTAAGTCTATACATAGATCCTAAAAAAACAGCCAATTCTGTCCGTAATCATGATGAATGATCATCGCGATGCCAATACAAATAGGTCAGATAAACACGAGATAAAGACATCAAAGAAAAGCATCTCTTGTTCTTGATTGGATTTAAATAAAACTCTTTTTTCAAACAGCAATTGAAGCACGTGGTTACTATAAGTACCGTAGTAATTGTGTTGCGGGGATGCCTCCACGTATCTATGGAAAAAAGTATATAAAAAGAAAACCCGTTCCGCTAAGCTAGCCGTAATGACTGGCGGGAGTTAGCGGGAACGCGCAGGATAGCGATAGCGAAAATGCCTGTATTATAAAGTTACCCTGATAGATAGATCTAGCACAAGACCACAAGTCAGGTCGCTAAGTTTATTTTGAATTAGGCTAATATGAACGTACACTCGACTTTAAGTGAATAACATCAAAGGTGTATTTTAACTGTTTTGTTACCCATGTAGACATGACGAGGAAAATTTTTTATGGTAGGTAATTAACTATGAAGATGTTTTTAGTCACATGCAGGAACACTAAAAACTAGTCTAGCGTAACCTGCGTCAGATTATAATTACCTAGGTCAAAAAGGACGGACATGACTTAACAAACTTTATAAATCCGTGAATATTGTTGTTGGAAAATCAATGTTGTTACTTGTTACTAGATTAAAATATCACCGTATTAAATTCTCTGAAAGAACATATTTTACGGAGATAAACATATTTATACGCTTACTAATTCTTTACGCGGTAATCGTTACGAGCGCATGAATAAAGTAATTTTGTTCTAATGCCATTTAGTAGACGTAGTTTTGGTCCCTATAGTATAATTTTAATAATATAATTTTCATACAGACAATTATCCTTTCGACGACTTCTCGATAATTATGCAGCCCGTTAAGCCCACGAAGCATTCACCCCTCGATATAGGCCAGTGTGCCACTATCCCGTGGGGTTTTTACTACGACGTGTAATGACTTTTAACGCCTGCGCATGTTACAGGTTGTTTAATAGTTAAGTTAATAGTAGAGAAAAGGGTGAATTTCAGAGCTAAGTAGGGGCTTTAACTATGTAAATATTCGACTCGCTAGAAGTTAAGATTATTTAATTTTAATACTAAATTCAGTACGTATTACAATTTCCATTCAAATATCAATTTTATTCTGTACAAATGGATTTTTAGGAACACAATAATTAAAATAATTAATTTAAAAATATAATTAAAAGTAAAACAAACTAATAACTAAATTTATAACTTAATTTCCATTTAAATAATATCTCGTTATTATAATTGTAAAATTAAAATGTAAAAAAATAAATAAACTGATATTAGTAGTACAAGATGCAGTAAAGTATGAACGTAAAGACTTTATTGTACAAAAATAAGGAAACAAACACAATTGACAAACGTTGAGATGTTTAAGAATACGTGTTGGTGTTAAACAATCCATATTTAAAAAAATATTAGCAACATAATATCAGATGAAATTTAAACTTAAACTAGAATTAAATAGAATTGTAAAGAAATTAAAAAAAAAACATTAAAACAAATTTATCGTTACTGAAACAAAAACATAAACCATGTAAACGAAGTTTTACGATTTGTCTTAACAGATGGAAATGGCTGACTAGATCCTGTGTACATTTTAGTAAACTGACTAGTATTTTAAGTAGTCAGTAGCCCCTATCTAGAATCGGACAGGCGGCTATCAACGAGCAGACTAGAATGCGCGCGCGCAAATGTATAAACTAGAAACACACTTGTCGAGTCTGTAGTCTTGTCCTATCAGTATTGCCATTTATTACTACCACATCTAATTACAGCAACTGGGCACACTAAGCATATTTGCTACCATACATTATTTCTTTAAAAAAAAGTGTTTAAAAGCAGAGGCCTAATTAGTAATTAAATTAAATATGGATGGAACTATAAATAACTTGATATTATTAAAAGACAACAAGTCACTTTAAAGTATGAAAGTTTTTTTATCGTTTTTGTATTTATTTTTCGATTTTCTCGTCAAAAGTTATTTTTCTTTAATGTACAAGTAGTAAAAATAAAGCGGGAGGTGGGAATCCAACTCTGACGAACAATAATCTAAAGGCGCTTTCACACGTAGTTATATCTAAAAATACTGTCAAAATTCTCCGAACGTGTAAACAGAACAATTGTTCTCCCTTTAGCAATTTGTTCTTTGCTTCGATAAAGATTCTTCTAACTAAATAGAATGCAATTTGAAACAGTTTTGTCAGAACCACATTACTTACCTAATTTCTTATAGTGCAGACATAAATACGGTTACGTATCCATACGTATTGCATTGGTGAAACTGTAGATTCCGTTGCTAGCAAGTCATCAAGTACCTACGGCATCAAACAAAGCTATCTGGTTTCAAGATTACGGATAAGCTGAGTAATATAGATTATTAGAGCAAACTAAATCAAGTGTGAAAGTCCTGAGTGACCCACTGTTCACGAAACTGGTTTTGTTAATAAGTACTTGTTTACTGCAATTGTGTACCTGATTTATAAAATGATATGTTATGTAAGTGAAGTTATAGAGTCCAATTGTTCTTATCTTATTTATTTACGATACCAATAATTATAGTTAGTTAAGAGAAAAAGTTAATGCATTGTATTGTAATATCGTTTGTGATTTGTTTTTACCCGACTGCCCGAAGTTCACTATAAATTTGTATCCATCTCTGTAATATTTGATACAAACCATACAATTACGAATATTGTATATGCGAAAAATCTATAATTAGACCAAGTGTAAAAAAATCCTTTAATTTAAGTTCCGAAGACCGAAGACCGAAGAGGAGATGGAGGGACGACTTCGATGCCTATAATGTGGGAGGGCGGGAGCTCGCCTTTGATAGGCAGGAGTGGAGCAAGAGAGGAGAGGCCTTTGCCCAGCAGTGGGACACAAAAATAGGCTAATTAAAAAAAAAATAAGTTCAACGATTTAGCCAACCCTTTTGTCCATATAATAAACGCTCCTTAAGCTTATGACCGGTTCACATTATTCCAGTAAAATCTTTCCAGTAGCATGACATTGCGTTGCTCGATCGATCTAGTGTAACTCGTTTGGATTGAGACCCCGCAATGTATCGGCCACGGCACGATTTTACTGGAATAATGTGAACCAGGCATTATATTAACTTGATATTCGTTTGTATTTATCTGTCACTTACTGTTGTCCTCGATTTCGTCCGCAAAGAATTCATTTATTTATAGCGCACCTGCGGAAACTATGCAATGTTCTGGGATAAAATCTATCCCATCTTGGGGTCTCGAACTATATACCCAGGACTTCCATACCAAACTTTATCTAGGGTTTAAGCGAGAAAAGGTAATAGACAGACAGATAAACAGACAGAGTTTGCATTTATAATTATTATTATAGAAGAAAACACAGATTTCGCCATTCAAGTTTGTAACTTTTTATGGTACATTATAGGTATGTCATCATCATCATCATGTTAGCCGAAAGACGTCCACTGCTGGACATAGGCCTCCCCCAAAGCTCTCCACTCAGACCGGTCTTGTACTTTCCGCATCCACCGCGATCCCGCGATCTTAACCAGGTCGTCGCTCCATCATGTTGGAGGCCTACCAACAGCTCGTCTCCCGGTCCGCGGACGCCATTCGAGAACCTTCTGACCCCGTCGACCATCAGTCCTGCGAGCAATGTGCCCCGCCCACTGCCACTTCAGTTTCGCAATTCTTCGGGCTATGTCGGTAACCTTAGTTCTACTGCGGATACCTATCATCATTTCAGATTCTATCCCGCAGAGAAACCCCGAGCATAGCCCTCACCATAGCCCTCTGAGTGATTTTGAGCTTATAAGTATGTATGTGCAAGAAATTTATTGAGTTAATAAAATAGTTCAGACTCTATTTTCAACTTTCCAACAAGTTATCAATGTCATGACTCTGGTTTGATTAGCAAGTCAGTAATTGCCTTTATGTATGCGCTGATTGAGATTACATTTACTTTCTCACTAAAGGCTTGAAGTAAACCTTACTTCTATACACAGAGACCTCAATATTGGAAGCTCATAAGATACCAATTTAGCTAATTCTAAGCTGAGAACTATTTAAGTTTCATAGTTTAATTATACGCTTTGAAGTAAACGATTGGAAAAGTCTTATTTACCTAGTTGTAGGTACTTGAATTCTTAACGGAGTCCTGCAGTTGGAGAAATCTTAATGGAGTAACGGAATTTAATTTCAAATAGACTAGTATAATAAGCTACTTGTCTTACTATTGGATTATAAGCGAGTAAAATGTATTTGATGTATTTTTATGTGTATCGAATCATCATCTCAGCCTATATACGTCCCACTGCTGGACACAGGCCTCCTCTCAGAACAAGAGGGCTTGGGCCATAGTTCCCACGCGGGCCCAGTGCGGATTGGGAACTTCACACGCAACATTGAATTGCTTCGCAGGTTTGTGCAGGTTTCCTCACGATGTTTTCCTTCACCGCAAAGCTCGTGGTGAATTTCAAATGTAACTCCGCACATGAATTTCGAAAAACTCAGAGGTGCGAGTCGGGTTTGAACCCACGACCCTCTGCTTGAGAGGCGATAGGTCAAACCACTAGGCCACCACGGCTTTTTTTATATTTATATTGTATTATGATTGTTCTCAATGTTTTCACTATAATTTGCTAGCTCAATGTATTGTTTTCTTGACTTTGTATGAGGAAGCCCGTTTTAGTAAACTTTGTGTTTTATTTTTAATATAAATTATTATTTGTATTTTAGTTCAATGGAAATAAATTAAAGCATGTAACTTAGTTTTAAACTAAAAACAAAACCTAAACTAAGAGTTGCTTTGTTAAAATCAGACATTGTGTGGATACCATTTCTTAGATGCTTTTTGAAGATCTTTGCCATTTTAGAATTTAGTTGTTAATTTAATTTATTTATTTCGTATTTTTTTACTTTAATAAAATCTATTTACATAAGTTATTGATTCTAAAACCCGAACCCGCGTTGAGGAACGATTGTTGAATGTAGATACTACACACATCACGCATGACAACGTCGAAACTAATATGACGGTCGAACTTGATACGAGCAACGATACCTTCCCAATAATGTTATTAACACCAAAATAAACTTCTTCGCGGAATGAATGGGAGGAACTGACGAAGGCGATCGTTAGATACGGACCGCGCCAATGTCGAATCCAATGCCACACATTGTTCGGTCTCGGAAGGAAGTGGATCCAACCGCTTTGTTGGTGCTAAAGAAGCCCACAACATGTGGTGGGTATTCTATGTATGTGGATCAAATGTGGGCATAATAATTATACTTAACCTGCAAAAGTTATGCATGACATGCACGCATGCTGTAAGAAAATTATCGAAACCTTATCATCTTAGTTGGCAAAGTATCTGCAATCACACTTGAACAGTTTTATCTTGTTTTTAATTTTAGTCAACTAGCTTTTGACCGCGGTTTCGCCCGCGTGGAATTCGGTTATCGCGCGCTGTTCCCTCGGGAACTGTGCATTTTTTCGGGATAAAAAGTAGCCAATGTCATTCTCTGGCCCATAAACTCTTTGCCAAAAATTACGTCGATCACTCGCTCCGTTTCGACGTGAAAGACGGATAAACATACAAACACACACACACACACACCTTCGCATTTATAATATTAGTATGGATTGTGTTTTGCAGCCTGTATTTTTTTTATCTTCACCTAATACGTTGTTGGTTTTTTTCAAGTGTTAAAAGTTGAATTATGCCTCATTCGTTCTGTAAATAGTCAGGTTGATTTTAACTTGTGTTAGAAATGTGATTTTCGCAAGAAACAGGTTTCAAAATAAATATAAAGACATTATCTAAACCACTCTGTTTGAATCATACATGTACCTACAAGACCCAGGGGTCTTATTGCAAAATAAAGATTATCATAACAAAGCACAATGAAACATAATTGTTATCACGCCTGATCATATCATTAAAACCCATTAAGCTATATTGATCAAGGTTCATTTATCACATAAGTTATGTGACTGATGCTTCGATCATTTAGGTTACCATATAAGTTAAAATTATCTGCAGTATCTTTTATTTAAGTGGGCGGTGGGATTTGCCTGGTACCAAGTTGGCGGAACATCCTTAACTGACTCATCAATATTGCAACATTCTCCGTTCAAGATTATTCCAGTTAGTAGAACAAGGGTAAAGAAAAAAAACCAGACACAAAAATTACGCTTTTAAAGTTATTGTTACTTTGTAATCAATTGATGCATCGTATGTTTTATGGAATCCTATTAATACAAACTATGTAGTATAACAAATCTAATACCATTTTTATGCAAATACACTTTAAAGACTTCCAAGCATTTAAAGCGTAATCAAATGTTGCAATATCCGTGAGACGTTACAAGATAAGCATTTATAAAACAGATCGGGCATAAACAAGCCTATTGGTGATAATTTCTCACGTAACAAGATCCCCACCACAATAAGAGTATCCATTTTGACAAATACGACGTCATTGCATCTGAATAGTCCCCTGATGAAGAGCTTAAACAAGCGCGTCCAGATCCCATAGGTAATAACGACCAGGCTTTCACCATACCATTGTTTCCATTTCATAATACGGTTACGTATAAACTTAATCTGCTGTAGAAAGTTTAACAATTGTATCATGTTAGTATTGATGAGGTGGTGGTAAGTATAGAAAGGATTTAATCTGAACATTTATCAACATCTCCTCATGTTTCATTGTTATCAAGTGAGAAGCTAGAATGTTATTGGAACAATTTCACGCCCCGTATGATGACGCATGCGTTTCATTCACATCGGTGTAAAGGTGGTTTGATGGTTCTAATCAGAGGCTGTTTGTTTGTAAACGGTGTTAAGCCGACTCATCTTCACCGAGAATTTAGTTTAGTTAGTTATTAGTATTGTGTTACTACAATAGTGTTATAATTGGGATGTCCCAATTTTTGACAACGTATAATAAATCGAAAACCATTTGGAGAAATCGGCTTTTTGAAGCGTTTTCAGAAATCAGATTCCAAAAATATGATTAACTGAATTAAATAATTAAAATTTAAGTAATGATTTTCATTTGACCCCTGCAGTGTCCCGTCACGAAGGCGGTTATAAAGCAGGTCTACACTCGGAAGCAAATTGACAGTTTGAAATGTTGCTGTCCTGCTTATAATAAATAGCAAAGAGTGACAAAGATAGAACTTTCATCACATGATGCGCACCCGGCTTTAAACAGTTGTCAGTGACAAGACAAATCAGTAATGCCACAGATTATGTTATGGACGACCTGAATTTTTCTTGGCAATGGAACGTGGCTGTCTTACTGTGACGTCATCGAGCGTATTTCGTAAAAAAAATATAAAAATTAAATACTCATCCAAATTAAAAATCGATGAAAATTGTATCTTAAAATATCCTATTCTTTCTAAAAATAAAATACAAACTATAGGTAATTTTTAGGTGCATCCCAATTGAGAACTTTTAAGTTTTTCGCTTAATTCTGATTTTTTTTTTTATATGAATAGGCCAGCGCTTGACCACAATCACGCCCAATGGTAAGCGAAGATATGTACTAAGATGAAGCACACTTGCCCAATAAACGCCCCTTCACTCTAGATTTGAAGACGGCCAGATTTATTTTTCCCTTATTGGAATAATTCATTAATTTAGGCGCTAATTTGAACAAGTTCATGTCAGGGTCTTTACCAAAAATTTCGGCCACGATAAATCTTTTACGACTGACTGAAATGTTTTCAATTGTATCCACGAAAAATTTCTTACAAATTTGAATTATCGTCGAAGTAACCAACTTTTGAACTCCTCAAAATAATTTACCTCTTACCCAGCTGCTCCGATACCACACCGATGCTTGTATGAGCGAGCGAGGTAAATGGCTGTAGTTCTTTAACGAGGTTTTTCATATTTAAATTAGTTCGTTGTTTTCCGTTAGGTACTTACGCTACGTTAGTAAAAAAATATATATTTCTCCAAATTGACTTGCGAAAGAAGCGACAAAGAAATCTGCAACACGCGAATGTGCTTGCATTGATTGGATCAGATTTATCTTGGGCTAGGAACACGATTGAATTTGGGTGCTCAATCTGTACTTAATCATGAACAAGCTCTTGAGCTTAATGAACTAGAACTATATATTAATATTAAAATCTCTTTGTTGCAGCCTGGGGCCGTTTGAAACACTATCCGGCGGCGAAATGGTGTCCCGAAGACGGATCCTGTCGCGTTCTCGAGATGACCTGACACAGGCCATCTCAGCACAGATTGAAGAAGAGGAAGACGTCTGGTATCAGAAAGACAAATTATACAAGGTAAGATCTATCTTTAGTAACATTTGTGCTAGCGTAGTTTTACTGATGAGTAAGGATCAACTCAGGTCAATTTTTGCCAATTTGGCCAGTGATACGTCTTCGTTAACTGTTTACATATTTTAGGAAGCTTGTCCAGATTGTTGTTTTCGAGAACAATTGAAAAGCGTTATAACTTTTTATATTTAATATAATTTATGAAACTGACTGAACTTACCCACGTTGCTCGTAGTATCTCATTTTGCACAAGATTAAGTGTCTTTTCATATTTATACGATAGTGTTGAAATATATTTTTATTATTTTATTGATTGAATCCGGCGTTATTTTGCGGAGGTCCATATATTTCACCGGAGAAGCAAGACAAATTGGTGTGGTTGATTAAAGTAATTTATGAAGTCAGCTAACGTCCCTTATCATGGGCATTTGTCATCTCAATGCTTAATCCCTCATACGGATGTAAATCGATCCATCTTTAGGACATGCAACACACTTCGAACCTCGAAACAATGATAAAACCAACGTACCTTGAACACTAGTACTAAACAAAACTTAACAAGCAATAAAATCATAAAAGCGATATGGCTAATCGCATCGAACTTTCTAAGTGTACGGATCAATCAAGTCATCGAGTTGGTTCACGGCTCGCTACACACGTAATAACACAAGCTACGCTGGTAAATGATACTTCATGATACAGTGTTGCCCGTATTATGTCAACGTATTAGAGGAGAAATCTTGCGGTGGAGGCAGATTAGGGCAAAAACTCCGGTTGTGGGTTGGAAAGTACTCGTAGTAACAGGACAACCACGTCACGTAGAGCTATCAATCGTTTGGTGTTATTTTCTCCTAATTTTAACATAGGCTTGAATTAGTCTCACATCTGAATCTATTAGCTATTATAAAAAGTGAAATTTTTTTGAATAATGATTTGGATACATTTAACGATAAATGTAGCGTAATGTAGCGTACGCATTTAGTTAATGTGATGTGATTAGAATTTTTACTTCATTAATATAAATATGATTTATTGTTTTTGGATGTAGGATGACTAAACGTTTATTTTTACCAGAATTCATATGCAGACGCAGTCGCTACTAAAAACTAGTTGTAACAACAGGGTAAAATATGAAATGAATGATCTTTGAGATTTACCTGATTATAATGTTGTAATGTTATCATTTATGTTTGTCCATGTCGAAGGACATCAACTGAACTGATGTGTAAATACACATGAACACGTTAGTTGACCTCTGCCTACGGGTCATTTGATATACCACTTCTACCACAGGAAAGGCAAACAACTTTTTATATCAAATTTATATTGCGCAAAAGGTTACAGGTCATTTACAAAATTAATATTAATTGATTATTTGACGTTAAGATATTCACCACATCTGCCACTAATGTCTACAATAGTCTATTTAAATTATAACGTCATCTAGATTTGTGAGTTTATTTTCATTTAATAACATTAAGTAGGTAACTAGGCACATTATATTTCTTTTTTTTAAATGCTTCTCATACAATTTCATATCGTCATGGTGTATTGTTGGTTTTGGTAAAGGACCTGAGAATTGTATATATTCTTCACACCAATTGTATAACATGATTACAAAAATTAATTACATCTATAAAATGAAGCTAACCTACTAACGGATATTTAGCACAATTAGACGCCTGAACACTCTCCCATATTATTTAATTGTTCCGCATGCATACTATATTTTCCTTCCCTTTGTCTTTGACTGCGTTTTTGCAACCGTTTCCGACTGACTACAGTTATTAAGGACGTGAGAACGTCGTATTGTACAATGCGATGATGTTGCTTACTGCGCTACATTTGCTTTAAACATCTCCATCGATAACGTGACTTGTTTACATTTCATGGCAGCTTTATCTACTGCAATGATTGTACATATTCAATATTAGCAGCAACGCAATAGAAACTATTTTTGTTTTTCATATACATTCATACCATATATGATTCTTTAACACTTTTATGATATTGATACCGTGACTTATGATGCTGACAACAGTGAAAGTTGGCAGGGCTGTGACGCTTTTAAAACATCTTCAAGTACAATATTCGTGACTTTTTCTAATTCCTTACTGTCAACAATCGCTTGCTCATTCATATCAATGCAAAATTGGTGGAACGAATTCACAATGACTGCCCTGTTGACATATGATTTTAATCTCCAGCATTTTACAAGTAAGAAGTGGCTATAAAATGCAATAGGTACGTAGTTACAACGTAACAAGTCCGGAGTCTCAAAAAACATCTCCGATACACGTTCCAGTTTTGATTCGGTTTTTATTTATTTTTTGCAGAAAAACAACAGAGCGTTCAAAATTAATAGGTTTTAAATTGGAATTTACATCGACGTTTATTTCATGCTCAAATGTGAATTACAATCTATTGAGATCATATTTATTTTTGAAAAATAGAATAAGTCTACAAAAAGAAGATGCTAAATGTCTTTGATAAGCCGGAAGCAAATTATATCATCACGCAAAGCATTGTTAAGCATTAACCGCTACTTAGTCTGTTGTTTGCGATATAAACTCGTGACCAGCTGTCAATCGCAAGGAGCTGGTCAACTCTGACCCATTGATCGACTTCGTGACCAAGGAATAACAACACGGGCCTATTATGCCCGGCGGAAACCAGCTGTACCAAATTACCGATATAACTTGATCTGCAAATGTGAACTGCTGCTTGTTTTAGAGAGATCACTCGATTTGGTTAGGTTTAGCTAGACGCTTGACGTCTGACCTTAAGGTAACCGAAGCAATCGTTGGCCATAAGATTTAGGTTTTAAATCAAGAAAACCTTGATGACTGACAAAAGTATATCTTAAAACCTTGAGTTAAACTTTTTTACAATGTTAACTTTTATCAATTCTGAATTTGTGGTATCACTGAATTGAGTATTCAGAAAATGACAACTGGACAAAAAAATATTACAATGAAGGGTTAATGCACTATGAAAGAATTACCGGATACAAAGTGAAGTCTCAAAGGTCTCTGACCTGATTGACAATGAGAGTCATCACAGTTCGAAGAATAATTCAATTTATTGCAAATCATTTGAACTTGAGTCTTCACGAAGGAAGTCAGTGCAACGGTCTAGAATCGCTTAAATTTGAAGCAATTTAGAGAAGGAAGATTCAAAATGATAGGTAATCACGTGTAAAAACGAAGGCAGATTATCGTAAAGAAAATTATAATTTTACAAATGACTTCTTTCTTTCAACTGCTTAAGATTTTTCTTGATATCGTATGTAAACTAAATACTATCTTGCAATCTTGCTTTTCTGTGACCTGCAACAAATTTGCTATGTACATAATTGAAGGACCAGAGAATGTTGTTTGCAACAAGTTTTACTATTTATCACCGTACTTGGCTTACAGCACTTAGCCGGGCTCATCTGACTTGAGTTCGGTCAATTATGTCTGCCAGATTAGTATTACTATATTTACAGGCAAATAAGGTATTCTCATCATAGTTTTTTGGAGCATTGAATGAGGATTACGTTAGGATAGCATTGATGCAATAATATTCTACTCTTAAATTATTGATGAAACATTCATAGTAAAGTACAAAGATGAAAATGAAAAAAAGAGGTGAATGCAAATTTAGGAACACAGTGACAATTGTCGTCTTCTTCAAATGCTTTACACTTCAATTGGACAAGGTCGTATCCATGTCTGTAGCGGAATTCTAACTGCAAATTATACAAGCATGTTCCTATAACACAGTTGGCGTTGGTCACCGGCGTTCACGCACTGAATGTCGCAACGTAACTGACACCTGTGATTGGCCAACTACACCTGTTCGACCCGTTAATTTGTGACAACATCGTCAATGACAATGTTTACTTTAATTCTCATATCATTTTTCTCCTTTTTTACGTAGTCTACTTCTGTTTAACTTTGCTATCAATATCGACTACAGATTCATCATGGTACTAATTTACATTCTCACAGATCTAGTTAATGTTTTCATGAGAAAATATATCAAAATATCGAAGTATAATACACTTAAATATTAATCTTCAAAAAAACTTCTATCATTCATCTTTTCAATTCTACTCTTTTCGAAACAATTCTTAAAATTATTACGTTAGAAACGAAATTAAATTGTTTAGGAAGTCAGTCCTTTTGGCTTTAGTTTCGTCATCTTAAATGCTGACTGTAATTGTTGTGGATGGCTTAATTGCGCTTACCATCACGACTTTGTAGGCTTCTTACAATATCCGCTTGCTCATACACGACGTGAGATGACAGTGAAAACTTTACATTGTAATTTTGCTAAAGTATTTTAAAGTACAAGCAATTTCACATTAACAGTAATACAATAATCATTTGTGTAGAACATATTCAAACAGCGGTGACTTAAACAAAAAGTCAGAACTTACTAAATTTGTTGATAATTCTCATATACATTGCAACAGGAAAAAAGAGCAGCAAATAATACTAACTGACAGTCCGCGATTATACTGCAACTAATCTATTAACCACATCAAAAATCTAAATACACACACATTATATGCAATGAAATTTGGCCATCAATAAGATAAACTTTATTATCTCTTTCAAAATTTACATCCTTTAGTACAGAAATTTCTTATTAAAGCTATCTGGCTCGGCAAATACCACACTCCTTAATATGGTCTGCTGGTAATGTTACCGCAAGCAAGACAGGTGGCCGCATCTTCATGTCATGGGTCAACATTTGACATTTAAATAGTAGGCAAAAGTGATATTGCGTCACACTTTAGACTAGCCAAGACTGAACCTTTCGTAAGTTATGAATTGTCACTAGTGAAGCTACCCGCTGATATTTCGTTGCGTGCGAAGTAATTACTCGTTAGAAAAGGTCATTCCACCGTAATTGAAGATCACAAATGATGTCTCTAAGAGATAACATTATTGTTGCATTAGTGCAATCACTGTAACTGCCACTTTTGCAGTCAGTGGCATTGATGTATTTGATGTGATCAAACTCTAAGATGATTATACTAAAATCAATCATGCTAATGAAATCTTCAATTAATTTGAACTTTTCGTATAGGTGCGCTTACTGTTGTACTGTAATTACCTAATAAATAAATAAACATTTAAGTATAAGTATTATTAAAGGATACAGATAATAAATGTAAAAAGTGTAACGTGATACAATAGAGATCTTTGAACCGCAAAAATGTGGGAACAGACGGTATACGAGGTGTCCTTGCACGAATCTTTCAACAGCAAGTGCCCTGCGCATCCGGCTGGCGACCGAAATAATTGTATGTTTCAACGAAAAAAACAAGTCTGTATATTATTATTTGCAAGGAACCCACTGATAGCAAATTCATAAAAGACCTTTATGTGGATTTGATCACGCGTCAATGCATCGTTTGATGAAATGTTATGATACCCCTGATTGGCCTCTCCTCCATCAAAACATTTTGTGCAATGACGTGCATTTTATCAGTTCTTAACATGCCACATGCTTGAAACATCAATGTCCATTCAATTTACTTCTCATGCTTCGTTTATGTTATTCTTATTTCTCCAATAAGTCCTTAAAAGAAATTCGCGATATACGCCGTTGGGGGTCTTATCTGATAAACGTTACGTTAACGAGCCTTCATCTTTTTCTGAGACATGCTTTATACTGATATCGTGCTGAAATCGTGTGACATTTGAAAACCATATAAGGGTCTGCTAGCTTATATCAGAAGAATGGTTCTGCAGTAAATTTCTAGTCATGTTTTCCTTTTCGCTGGAGGTTTACCTTCGATTGACATTTAATTTGACTCCGATCTCAGTTAAAGTTCATCGGAAACGTGCCACGAATTGGTGTTGGTTAATTTATGTCTTTATCCAAAATTCGTATCAGTTGTTATTTACCACAAACCAGTCTTAATTGGTAAAAAAATTACGAATGCATTCTTTAAATATTGCTACAGTAACGCTTACACGTGATTTCGTATGCGAATGGTGTCCATTTTTACCCTTATTACTAACCTTGGCTTCCCCTCCTTGAGTGACTCGACGACCTTCAGTGATACCTGTTGGTTTTAAGTCCGTTGTGTTTTTAACTTGTGTTATTACTTAATTGAAATCAGATGTCCTACTTGCTGAATGTGTTAAGCTTTTACTTACTATATCTGCATCTATGTCCCTATCAAGCTGAGTTATTATCATCTTAGTTAGCGTTCCGTCTGTGCCGATTCCAGTTTCACTTTTTAGCGTCTCTTGAGTGAAAGTAGATATGTGTTCCCAACTCTTCCTTTCATCTCACTCGTGCTGCATAAAATAACCATAAAGTCAACGCAACCTGTTTGATGGAGACACAAATAATTCTGGTTTCTCCAAAAACAGTTACTTACTTTTTTTCGTACGTCACATGGTTTGGTGTTACATATCTTAGAAAAAAAAAACTAAAATTGAAGAGAATTTTAATATTATTACAAGTTTATACCAATTAGTTTCAATACTCGTGTTATTTAATTAATTGTATGTACGTAAGAAAAAGTTACAAATATGGCTACAGTTAGTCATTTTAAGTAATTCAAGTCATACGTGCAGTCTTAACAACGTCCTTGTCAGCATATCAAAGTCTAAGTACCCTCGCTTTACCAAGCCGGGAGCCGAGGCAAGCGGGTGAACAGGAAGAGAACAACTTTCATTTTCACGCACCTGACACTTGTTTTGTCCTGTGTCTTTAAAGCTAAAGAATAATGCACCGTAGACTATTCGGCTTTAGAGTCCAACTTGTCTATAATGTAAGTACAGCATACAGCAGCGATGTGTACTGGTACAATTTAAATTCTTTTTATCTTAATAACCACGTTTATCTACTTTAACGCACTTTACTTTGCTGAGTTTTCTTGGCGTTAAACTCAAATAACCTTTTTGTCTATTGGAAAACAAGTAGACTCGAAACTTAATCATGTTTTTGTCAGAATTAATTACGTAAGTGAGGTAATCGAACTCAAATCTTCACGATCGGTAAGAAACCGAGATAAACAGCCAGTTACTTTCAAGTAACTTATGAGAAAAATATTTTACTGCTTGTGGCCATTTTTGGAAGCCTGTTTCAATAGAATTACTTGTTTAAAATCAAATGTGTGTATCATTAAATGACCAGTCATTTTGTGTTTCGGTTTCTTCATTATTTATTAAATTACAAGTCTGTGTTTGGACCCTTATATTTACGTAAAACCCTTTCGCTTTTGCTCACGACAATGCGTGTGCGGCGAACATGCAAACTTATTTTCACACGGCGCCGAGAACGTTGCTAAAACAGTGAGACATCCTCGTTTCTCTTTATTTATTAGTGAAGTATAAACATTTAACTTGAATTTTGTTATTTTTGGTAATCTTACGTAAATTATTTAAACTAACCGTTCAAAGTACATTGACGACAGGGTGATAAATTTTACGGGCAGTTCATATTGTTACGCGACAACGACATTTCTTTTAGAAAAAATATTAGAATGCCGTCTAAAGAACAGTCAAGTTGTCAATTATTTGAAATATTCACTAACATTGGAGTAATTTACCTAGCTTTCTCGTTACGCTATGTCAACAATAGAACATTAGTTTCTTCTTCCCTCGACGCATTTATAAAACCATTTCTAATATCTTAACTACTAACTATATATATACTTTCCAACACTTAATTTTCTGATGATTTTTGTTTTTTGTTTGTTTCCTAAGTTCTTGATCTTGACTTCAGACATGACCCCATCATTTCCATCAATGTAACAATGTAATGTATGTAATGTCGCTGGCGTTTTTCAAAGCGTTTGGTTTTATTCAGTAACCTGTTAAAAAAAACTCTTTAACTACACACCATCAATCAATCAACATCAGACGTTGACAACAACACGAGTAACGTCCAACTCATAATAAATCCTAGTAGAAGACAAAGATTTAAAAACCTCAATCCTCAAAGCGGCTCTTTAAAATGTACATTTTTTTTTTAACAAACACATTTACACTTATAATGAACGCGAGTTTATTACTTTGACTTGTTTGCATCATTACTCAAGGTGTTTGAATTCAGGTTTGATAAACGTTACAGATTTGTTTAATAAAGGTTTGCTTGTTAGCTACTAAAGCATTACAACTAAACTGGTTTCGGTTAGCACCATGCTTTTTGAATTTACTAAATTTTATTACACACTATCTGCAAAATCATTAGTATCATCCGGTCAATCATCATTAAAATAGCTTACGCCTGCGTATTGCATTTTTTTTCAAAATTTTCTTTTATTTACTTCCAATCAGGAACACAAAAAAGGGCTAAATTAGCCGAGTGCGTTAATGATATCCTGTCATAGATCCTATCCTTCAGTGATCTCAATTATGGCGTCAACAAGTACAATCTCATCCATAATGCTTTCAAATTTATACTACTTCTATCAGTCATACATAACGAGAACGCGGTATCCTATTGACTCATCAATGAGCTACATATGTCACATTTGTACTATTGTAGAGTGGACACGCTTTACCAATTTGCTTGCACGCATTAAAAATGCATTAGTGTCCTTTTGTCTCTGGATTAAAGGTAAAATTTTCGATGGTGTTCAGCTAGAAGTACGCAGCGACAGATGTCAAACGCAACACCTGTTACATACAAGTGACGCGAGTTGACCGTTTCGAGCTCATTGTGATGCTTTGTGAGAAGTTATGTCGTAAGGAAGATACTATTTTAGGACAGCATTTAGACCATCTTGCGTTAAAGGAGTAGGTAGTGTCATTTTTTAATATCACGCCTATGTGTGACATGCAATTTGAGCTCCTACTTAATGATGTGAATTGACTTCAACGAGCTAATTCTCGTAACTTAGCCAATATTGAATAACATATAAGTCACAGTAGTCGTTTTGATATTTAACCAAGGTATTTGCAGTATCCTCGACTGTAAAAGGTCAGGACTTCTTGGAATAGATCTAAGTCTAGTGAATGGGTAGGTCGTAAAGATGACGAAGGTTTCGCAAACTACTTAAAATAGATGTATTTTGGAAGGTCAGAATACTCGAGGCATTAAGGATTTAGCTTCAATTTGCTTTTGTATCAAAACGATAAATTATTCTGTTTATGGGCGTTCCTAATCTATGCGGAACTCCTAATGTTCCAAATATTGCGGGCACTATAATTATAAATTTTGATAAGTAATGAAGGCGGGTTAAGTATTAGTAGAAAAAATATGTTTTGATGTTTAAATTATACATGAACAAGTAGATGTGTATGTTAATTCTTTATTTAAAAAAAATAGAGAAACATAAAACGATTTACTAACTTAGACATACATGTACAAAGCGAACTAATCTCTTCCACCAAGGCGAACGGATCTCTATCAGTCAAGCTTTCAGTGGCTGTGAGGAGCATTCAGTTTGTAAAAATAGTGGCTCATATGATACAATTAATGTGGGGTAAAACAAAAAGGAAAGGCTGTAAATCGGTGTCTTTATAATTTTTCCTATAATTATTTCCCATAGTTCTTATTATTGTTTCTTTGGTAAATAATTCCTGCCGAATCTCCGTCAATTCTTGAGTTTATTGATTTTATGACAATAAAACACATCTAGTTATTTATTTAATAAATAATTCACGTCACTATGGTCGGACATAATAGTAACTCTACATCACTGCATATTCCAAAGGCCATCAAGGGATGACGAAGGCTGCTCCACTTGTCAACCGTAGTACATACAACTTGCATTCAACATTTATAAAAACATGACATGTTTTATTCATAGGAATGCTGTTTTCTCTTAATTATATTGCTCGACGTCAACTTGATACTGTTGTTATTGATTCTAAATAGGTATTATAAAATTTATAAAAAATACTGTTACTAGATTAGATAGTAAATATGCATTAGTAGCACCAGCAAACGCATAATGGTGAACAAAATAAAAGTATAGTTTGGCTAATGAAAGTTGAACCCAGCTATTATTTGAGTGGCAACGTTATTCAAATGTCATAGCCAACAGCAAATTCAAATAAGTAAATTCAAACGAAAAAAAGCAGAAAAGAAAGGCTTGTTCAAACAGAAAAACCGGTCAAGTGCGAGTCGGCCTCGCGCACGAAGGGTTCCGTACCATTATCTATACAACATTAGACATTAGCAAAAAGAAGGTAAAAACAAACAAGTTTAATATTTATTTTATTTTAATTCAAGAGTCTAACTGTAGCCGTTATTAATATCGAGCAAAAAACGGCAAAAAAATCACGTTTGTTGTATGGGAGCCCCCTGAAATATTTATTTTATTCTGTTTTTAGTATTTGTTGTTATTGCGGCCACAATAATACATAATCTGTGAAAATTTCAAGTGCCTACCTTTGGCCTAGCTATTATGGCTCAAGAGATAAAGCCCTGTGACAGACGGACGGACAGACAGACAGACAGACAGCGGAGTCTCAGTAATAGGGTTTCGTTGGCACCCTTTGGGTACGGAACCCTAAAAAGAGTGTTTAGATGCGGTGACCAAATTTGTAGGTATGGAAAAATATTGTGATACAAATATCCCTTTTAGAACTGGTCAATACAAATGTGGTTCCTAAGATTCACTTTTTCTCAAAAATATTCGTATTAATCTTTTTATTTTCAACATATCGTTTTAAATAATTACTTATTTTCCAATAGTCAGGCGATAGACAGAGAAGCATAAAGTTAACACGATTCTTATGCCTAATCATCACCTTTCTACGGCAGAGAAGCTTCTGTGTTTATACTATTACTTTTTATTCTATGGTGATAGATACCTGGTGATACCATCAGCAAATCTTTTGAATTTGCCGCGGTTTTGCAGGTTCATCTTTCATTAGAGACTCTATTAATAGGAAAGAGCCCATTGAAGTCATTTGCTTAAACAAAAAAATAATGTAAAATAATTTCACATGCATGTGTGTAATTCTTTTCTATGTTAATATAAGTTCATAATAAAGCACAGCTCGGCAGTCAAAGAATGTAGATCACGGAAACAAATTCTAACGACCTTGCAAGGCCGCTGTTACTACAAGCGCTCGCCAACATTCCCCTCTTGGATTGAAACAGAAATATACCTACGCAATGTTGCTTTAATTAGTTTTACATTATCCAAAGATTGTTGCTGAAAATAATATAAATGCGAAAGTAATTCTATCTGTGTGCCAGTCGGTCAGTCTGTTACCTCTTCATGCAGAAAACGCGGAACCAACTGATTTAGATGATATTTAGTAGGTACTAGGTACCTATGGAGATAGCCAAGACCCTGGGAAGAGCATTGGTTAGTTTTTGGCACAGTTCTCCCAGAATAATGATAAGACGATAGAAGTGTTTTTAAAGCCAGACGCAGAAAAATCTGACTTTATTTACCTCCATTTTTAAACTCAGCCGTGAAAAAGAAAGAAAAAAAGAAATAATTTATTCCTGACAAAGTACGAAACAACAAAAATAAATTAAAATTTAAAAAGTTGTATGTCACGAAATGGATAAAATAAAACCAAAAAGTAGCTCTAGTAGGGTAAATAATGTCCCTGTGCTCGACACGCTAATGCCCAATAGACGACACCCTGCTGCCATATCTATTGCTAATGACATAAAATTACAGTTAGCAACTACAGGAGTAGTGACGAGCACTTGTGCGTTTGCCTTATTGGTTGTTTCTAAAGATGTAGCTAATAATATCCTGCGCGTCTTTAACATTTTATTCGCAAATTAGAATGGGTTTCGAAGGCCTTGCGAAAATGTGCATTAAATTTGCACAATAAAATGAGTGATTACAATAAAATAGAGACTGACAGATTCATTATGCAGTTACGTTTAAATCAGTGTGACTTATTAGTTTACAACATCACGTAAGACACTTAGGAGGGGGGGGGGGCGAGCGGAATCTCACCCAATCTCACGTGCGAGAGAGGGGGGCTTTAGAAAATCATCATCATCAACCAGAAGAAGTCCATCGCTGAACAAAGGCCTCCATCTTAGAACGCTACAATGAACGACAGCTCGCCACTTGCACCGGTTACCTGCAACTCTCGCAATATCGTCAGTCCATCTAGTGGAAAGCCTCCCCCCCACGATTATCTAAGAAATAAAAATTAGTTATTAACTAAACAAAAATGTGGAGGAGTACCTATTGCTTGCAGAGTTGTCGAAAATAATTTGACATTCTTAGTATTCTGAATGAATTATTTTTTCTATAATTGAGAATGTCTTGTGAAATTTTATGTGAAAGTTCAAACACGAAGTGACAGCAACGAGCTGGTATAGCGTAAACATATCTTTTTAACTTCGATTCTATTGCATGGACGGAAAGGAAATTCGCTCGAAATCCTCTGTAAATCTTCTTGGTTTATCCTTAAAGCCACTTATGTCGAAAAAGTTATCTTATCTCAACCCTTATATAAAAATAAGATAACATAAGAAATACATGGATATATAGGGTCCCTTAGTACCTTAAATAATAACAACATTGAATGACACCAACATGGTGGTATAGTGTAAACATTATCTTCGACTTCAACTATACTGCATGGACGAAAAGAAATCTTCTGGATTTATCCTTAAAGCCACCTATGTCGAAAAAGTTATCTTATCTTAACCCTACAACTCGTTCTGAAAATCTATGTCCCTTCGTAAGAACATGCTGATCGTGACCAGTGACAACTGACAACGACAGTGTTGTTGCATCACTGACTAGATACGTTGCCTTCACTTCGCTAATGCATTTGACACGATCTTGCATTACTTGGTTGCATTCGTTTGGAGCCAATATTTGAACAAATAATTGATTTGTTACAATTAATTGTAAATCGTATTTTTTAAATTGTTTTTGAGATTTCAGTGCAACCGCATAGGTACTTGACTACCTATGTTTTTTGTTATACTGCAACTAAATGTATGATTAATTCACGTTTTCTATCTTCATAAATTTATAAGCCATGTTGTTTTGTTTCGGTCAAATCTTCTAATGATTAGAAAATTTTAAGTCGGTATATAGAGTTTTTGTGGTTTGGATAACAATGAAAGTACAGTTAGCAAAGAAGCTTGCGTTTAAAATGATTATTTTAAAACTAAATCATTTTGTTGGTTTGGCCTATTTTTTGATCCTTTAGTTATAAACCATCTCCATTATATCCCATCCAAAAAGGTTATAAACCAGTTATCATAAAGAACCTTTAAGAAATATAAAATTAACTTAATCATAACTTATTGGGCGCAATTTGCTTGCTTCACTCCTTTATTCGTTTCATATAATTAACAATCTGGTTTCGAAGTGATAAATAGTAGATTGTACAACAAAAGCATAAAATGCGTTAAACTCGAGTTTTACACTTTACTTTTCACTTAGATTGCGAGGAAATTAAATAGCAACAGTGGAAACAATTGTCCACTTTCTATATACCTTTTATTTTTCATGCATTACTAAATAATTATACTTTTTTATATTTATTGATTTATTTTGTTTGATTTTTAGTAATATTAAATTAAAAATTATTAAAAAAATATGTAGATTTTTTTTTGTTCGTGGCTGTTGACACCTGATTACCTTTGGTCTTAGACGAAGAAGATTTTACTTTATGCACTAAGCATAAAAAGTCATTTTTCTCAAAAATGTCCGTAAAAGTTGACATTATTCTTTACATATCAGAAGGTGAAGTGCATAGTTTATGGTCAGCGAAAAATTAAAAAGTCAAAAAGATTGCAGGTGCATTAGCTCGACAATAATGAATTAGCGCGCCTGCAATCAGTCACATTTTTTTTTAAAGAAAGCCATGGAAATGTTGGCACAAGTCGTATACAGCCAATTCTAATATTATCTGTATCAGATATTTTGTTGGAACTCCGGACTTTTCCTATTGGGTCTGAAATAGCTTGTGGTGTTTTCGGTGGAAAAATACACCTGCAGTTTATTTTTTATGAAAAAAGGCAGGAAAGCATAAGAAAAATATTGGAATAAAATAAAATTTTACAATATATTTTGAGAAAAAGTATATTCTATTTCAGAATAATTCACTATTTTTGAGAAAAGCTTTATATTAGTCTCGGCTGGAATAGCAATTGCTGGCTTCGTATTAGTTAAGCGGACTCGCGAGCTCGTCCGTTTAATACTCATACTCAGCCAGCAATTGCCTACTTCCAGGCCACGACAATAATCTACTATTATGTCGCCTAGATCCAGCATAAACACGAACTTTACGAGCATGAGAATTGAAAACATATTTTCGTTTACGTTATTTCAGACCTTCACTTGAAGTCGGTATTAATATCGCAATTTACATTAGCACATAGCTCATGTACAACGTAGTATTTGCAACGGAATCAGTAATGTAGTGTTACTTAATAATATATGTGTTAGCTCTCGAAACTCATCACGAATTAGGTCTAGTACATAGCTCGTGTGAGCCGACATGATTTTGATATGACCTGAACGTATTTGTGGTCGTGTCTTCCGATGCTTTTACTATACACAAAGGTGTTGTAATATTTTCGTAATAACTGAAGTAGGTACTTAAGTTAGGCTTAAGTGCACAGATCGCGAATAATTTAGGTAATTGATTATAATATACTGTATGAACAAAGTTGGTATTTTCTTTTGACTAATGTTACCTACGTAATTTTTTACGCTTATTTAGTACACTGATAAATTTGATTTGACGGATAAATCTGATGCTGTCTCTGTGTATTCGAACAAAACAAACAGAGACGGCATCACCTTTATCCGTCAAATAGATTTAATCAAGGGATGATGAAACAGGGGGTTATTCTTTATATTATATATTTTAAATTCTAGTATCCTTAATCCATTACCAGTCACAGATTTGCATTGCACACATGTATTGTATCGAGCAATTTACAGCACTTCTTGCGGCACTGCCATTTTTGACGAAGAAATGTAAAACGCATTTGTTATATTTCGGAAATAGTAGATTATTGTCGTGCCTTATTGCCGGCTGAGTGTACTAAACGGACGAGCTTGCGAGTTCGTTTAACTAATACGAAGCCAGCAATTGCTATTGAGACTAACATAAAAATGGTGAATAATTCTGAAATAGATTTAACATTTAATTTTATTCCCTTACTTTTTTTCATTAAAAATAAACTGCAAGTGTATTTTTCACCGAGCTGTTTCAGACCCAATAGGTCCGGAGAATATCTGATAGCCATTAGACTTGGCACTGCAACATTTCCATTTTTTAACTTAAAAAAATTTGTGACTGATTGCAGGCGCGCTAATTCATTATTGTCGAGCTAGCGCGCCTGCAACTAACTTTTGAATTTTCGCTGACCATAAACTATGCACTTCACACTTTTACGGTGAGAAAAATATCTTAGCTGTGTTCCTTTTGCGTAAGCCACTTGGAGTAAATTAAAAAAATCGGTACTTTTTACTACCTTAGGATTAAACAATGCGTTTTACTCTCACACAATGAGGCTGTCATCAAGATCATGAGAAGTGAAAAACTTTTTGAAAGTATGTTTTCCTACAGAATCCATAGGGATCAAAACTTAAAGGGTATTTCCCGATAACACGGAATTATTTTTTGTTTTTTTGCAAATTATTTTCTGTTTGCTTTTAAATGTGTACGGAAGTCTCAGTGCGTCTGTCTGGCCCGCATTTGGCGTTTTTCGAACGAATAAATGTAATTATTTTATGCTTTGGCATAAAATGCCATTCTTAGTTGCTCGCCGCTGCTTGTAGCGGGCAGTTTCGAATAGAGGCCCCTTAGGCCCATATGCAGTAGCAGTTGTTATGCAGCCCAAGCTTGAAATTTATCGAATAAGGTAAGCAAGGTGTGGTCAACCTTGCTACGTTACGACACACTTTTATATGCATTTATAATAACTTCATCTACGTAAGAGACCACAACACGATGCTTATGAGAATTTTGTAAATAACAAATATCAATTTTTAAGACGAGCTTTTTGCGAACTATTTTTGAATTGTCATCCGAACTGGGTATATCATCGTCATCTTCATATCAGCTGTAGAACGTCCACTGTTGGACATTGGCCTCCCCCATAGACCTGCAGTTGCTTCGGTTACTAGGTATATATTCGTACTAGAGTTTACCCGCGGCTTCGCACGCGTAAACTATTCGATCAGGTACAATAGAAATTCCGGGATTTAATAAAATACCCCTGGGAATTCCCAAAATTTATATCGTGGTCTTCATTAAGGTTGTGTTAAGAATAACTGTCCAAAATTTCAACTCTACACCCAGCGGTTGATATTTCAAGATTATATCCCTATGCCGTGGAAATATCGGAATAAAAAGTAGCCTATGTGTTATTCAAGGCGTGTAGCTATCTACATACCAAATTTCATGACTCTAAGACCAGCGGTTATTTCGAGATTTTATCCCTATCCTGAATATCGGGATAAAAGTAGCCTATGTGTTATTCCAGATATCCGGCCATCTACGCACCAAATTTCATCCAAATCCGTCCAGCCGTTTTAGCGTAAAAGAGTAACAAGCATACAAACACACACAGACACGGTAAAATTATACACTTGTAAAATTTGACCTTTTTGCGATTGCTTTTTGAAACATTGCGATTTAAATAAAAACTTAAACAAAGTGTTATTTTTAATTAATAATAACAAAGTTATGATTAAGATTTTTTTAAATGGCGCTGTAAGCCACAGAGAACAAAATTTAGTTAGGTATACGTAACGAATGATTTATGAGGCTAGAAATAGTAAGAGGAGCTTTAATTCATATAAGTAATTATGAGCTATATTCTATGCAAATATCAAAGAATATTTAAATTAAAGATTCCATGTCATAATTCATTTATTGATATCAAGGCGGCAGAAAGTTTATAAAATTCCCCAGCTTTCTAATAAAATGACAAACACGAGAGAGTGGCCTTACATGGCAACAATGTAAGGCTTTAGAGTAGGTACCATAAATCAGTCCAGTGATTAAGCATGACTGACTATAGAGCATATTCGCTTATAAATACAGAGCTGCTACACTAACGAGCCCTATTCAACAATGGTACCAACATACCAATCGACAATATAAAGCTAGATTACACGACACGATCATGTTATGAATCGGATATTAGCGAAAGCGTTTGAACCGCGTGGCGTGATGGGGAGTAATGTTCAGAGGGTGACTGAGATGGAATACTGCAAATTGATGCACAATGACGGTTATAGAATGTATATAAATTGCATTAGACGAGAATTCAAAGATATGCCTTTAGGACTGATTGGTCGGACTTTGAGTTGCGTCGTGAATTACTGATAAATTCTTTGAAGTCAGACATGAACCATTACTAATGGTCCATCAGGAAACTAAGAAGTCAACTTACAACGTAGTTGATAGTTTCTCTGGTTAAGGGGCTGTTTCACCATCCATAGATTAGTGTTAACTGACGGTTAAATGTGATACCGTCTCCGTCTATTCGAACAAAACAAATAGAGACGGCATCTCATTTAACCGTCAGTTAACTAAACAACAGTTAACAAACGGTTAAATATTAGTTACTTACTTTTAGATGTCTGGGACAACTAATGGATGTCTAGGAGAGGCATGTATGTGAGTATGTGCATGTAAACTCTTTTATGTAGGTACTATCTTTTTTAACAAATTCTTAAGCTCTTTAACAGTTGAAAAATAAAACAATAATTTTGACTATTCACGCTGGCTATACCATTTTATCATCAACGATCGTTTCATAGTTAATTAGGCACTATCTTAACTAACACGGTCATACATACGTTATTAACTAATGTTTCATTAAATAAGTCTCTTAAACTCACTCTTTGTCGGACCCTAACTGGTTACTCCTCTCATCTACTCAAAGGTTGACTGGTACAGATCCATTAAAGAGATAGGTCCGTCTTTGTACAAGTATCTCAAAGTTTGTCAAATTTGTTTTGTTTCTTTTCTTTTGTACAATAAATAGTTTACATATATACATACATAAGTGAATAAATTTCCATTTCAGTTAATACATGTCCTCTGCTTTCACTCTTTACTTAATTACGTAAAACGGTTCATAATTAACACGGTCGCTTTAACGCGGTTAACAATCCACAAAATCTTACTTCATAAAAGCTGAATGAAATTGAAAGTAAATTCACTATCAATGGCATGGAAGCGGAAAGCAAAATGATTGCTATAACTGTGAAAACGAGATACAGGGGGGCTACTACTAAAATCGAAGTTCGTAGCGTATCGTCCCTCTCACTCTCGTATTAAATAATATTAGCGTCAGCGGGACGGCAAGATGCGAAGTTCGTATTTTACACTCCGTAGTATAGGGCCAGTAGGGCTACCACAGAGTGAGAAAAAAATTGGATATGTAGAGGAATCATTTTTTTAATTCATGTGTATAGTTGCTGTTCAGCATTTTTGTTGGTAGTTTTATGGATCTTAAGCTAATTTTATACAATTTTTTCCCTAAATTTAATTGTAAGATTGTTTATTATCAGCTCTCTAAAAATTTCCTGATATTTGGTGTGATTGATATCAGAAATTAAAATGTTTATTGCATAGAAAAAATTACAAGAAGAACCTATAGCTCTGGATCCTGTGCGAATCACTTTGATACAGAAATCCAGCATTTATGTTATAATACACTAAAATATTTGTGTCACGGTCTCTGTTTAAATCATCAAAATAAACAGAGATAGCATCACAATTATTTATCAAATAAATATCAGAAATATAACAGGCAGTGTTGACATAGGTCTCAGCGTGGTCTCAGCTAGTTCCTCTTTCGTTATATTAGTTAACTAAACTTTATGTTATTGCATATTGTGCAAAAACTCAGGGCCTACTTGTATAATATATTGAACGAATTGGAGAAAATCATCAAGAACTTGATTTGTTAACCCTAATTCATATTGCCAGTATTATTATCATATGTCAAAACTTTTTGCTGTAGGTAACGGTCTACTGAAAACCAGCTTCTTAGTAAAATTGTTACTTATTGTTACACGCACACATGCAAAAACAGAGCTGCGTTTACACAGGCCAGTGCCCCCTTAAATTAGTAGGATCTTAAACAACAACGCCATTAAAAGTGAACCTAATGTCTTGGAGATTAAAATCGTTTTCTTTTGTAATAGCTATTAAAGAGTTGCATTCGTATGTTTTTTGTTTTGGTGCGTAATTGTACCACTTTCGAATAGTTTTGCATGGTTTGCGTAGCCTTGAGTGTGAACAGTTAGGATCTTTTTTGAGCATTGATATACAATCGCTCTAATTTCAGATCAGCCGTTAATATCACGAGTAAACTTTGTCAGAAGCTTCTTCAATCTTTCAAACTAAAACAAATTAAAATAATGTCATGTTCTCTAAGAGATGTCCGCTAGATTATAATTGACATTATAATTTTAGGTAAATACCAATTTATCTCTAATACGTGCAAACAACCCCAAATGTAAAGCCTTACGGATCCTATAACGTTTAACGATCACAGTTTATATATTTATTTGTTAATGCAGAACTTAAAGATTTCACTTTCAAATAAAAGTTTAATACTCGCAGCCTCCAAGGTTTACTAACTAAACGTCTCGTTATCCAAACGATGCCTCTTAAGAAATCTAATCAAGACCAAAAACCAAAACACGCATGCAACGCGTCGGTTACCAGAGCGGAACACACTTGCGCTCGCGCCGATGTCATCTCGTTGCGACAGTGTTGCCACACGGATTAATATCTAAATCTGCAACACCTTACAAAAATATTTCAATCAAGGTCGGTTGGGATTTAAAAAAAGTATTTCATTGTAATCGTAAGAATACCTACTGTTACTTTTTTTTTAGTGAAGGTTGGTTTTTGCGGTATTTATTTTTAGGAATTATTTTTGTGTATTTTTTTGTGTAACAGCCTCTGCAAACTAGTGGGCTTACTGCCACACTTAGAAACAAATAATTTACCTTGTTCCTCGGCTATGATTTTTTTCTTAAGTAGTGAATTAGTGATAGATTATTGGACTTTTATAAGTGTTTGTTATAGCGGATTACATTTAGTGCAAAACCACTCTGAGCCCCACGAATCCCTTGACATGGCATACCACAAATATTTTCTTCTCAGTCACACATTATCCACAACTGAGCTGCGGTGAAGTTTCGAAAATTGAAGTTACTGATAAAATTATCTCCTTACAAATGATTTTCTTTGCCCACAGGAACATATACAGGAAGTGCTAGACAAATGGACACAGATTGACGACGAGATATGGGCCAAAGTGATAGTGTTCGAGAAGAACAGACGCGTGGCCAAAGCGTACGCGCGGGCGCCGGTGCTCACGATAAACGGCTCCACCGACGGATTTGATGGCATGAGGTAAGACTAGAATACATTTTACCATCACTACTACCCACGATGGTGCGGTGAGCGATTCTCTGTTCATTGCCCGGTTAGTACTATTATTGATACAGCAGTTGATTGACATTATAGTCGATGTATTACAAAAACTTTGGCTGCATCGTGCCGTAGCTGGCGTAAAGTCGTGGCTAAGCATTAGGTAAAGGTCACTGAATAAGTTGGAGTGAATTGAGGAGTAAATAAAATAGTATAACTTTCTGAAATAATAGATTATAAATTGTGTGAATCGTACTGAATTTCCCAGACAATAAATTTTTCACAATTTTTACAACTTTTTGTTTCTTAATATCAGGCAATAATCACAACTTCATACAACTGAACAAAACATAAAAGAAACAGATAAATATTTTACTGGCAGCGTTAGCCCAATTCATAATAAATACTACTATTACCAAACGTTAAGACCCTGAAAAACTAAACAAAAGATTTCTCCGTAAACTATAACAAACCATCAACTAAAGCGCATTGCAAAATGCCGCAGGCGACGTTTAAAGAACTAAGGCACTCGTAACCGATACAGTTTCTACCTAATCCCCCGTATTCAATTGCAAAATGTACTTCACTAAATATATTATACCTGGTATAAGCGCCATAATTTAAGCCAAGCCTCTGGCACGTGGCTGCCCTACTTCTGTTATCTCATTGTTACTACCTCCTGGTTAATTTATAAGTGGTTTACTATGATCATTATTAATTATAATTCTGTTATCGTTACGCCAAACTGCTTTTGCAAGTTCAATTGTTTCCAATGGGCTTTAATTAATTCTTCGCCGTGGTTCATTAGTTTCACTGTCATAAATTCTTTGCAGTTTAAAATGAACAATACTGATTCCGATTTTGGTAACGTTTCGTGATTATCATTCATTGGCATTGCTATTAACAATTAAAACATATTACTCGCTTTCATTATAATAATAATTAATTGGGTAATCTACGACTAGAAATATTTTTTGCTTACATAGGAATGAGCGATAGTTTTTGACATAATTTTTCCAATCTCAATGTTGTATATCATTACTATTATCTTTGAGTTCAATTAAGTTGCTTGACATAGAGCGGTGTGAACACTTACAAAATCGATCAATCGAATTAGTTGGCACAGAATTGGTAATAATCCTTTTATTATTAATTCCGTGCTTGATATCCACATCTTTGAGGTTGAGATTTAAATTTCACTTAAATAAATTCTGTTTAACTGAGATAAAACCAAAAAATTAGAAGCTGTCGTCGCTTATATAAGGAAATAATCTTTATTTTTTAAGCTTTACTAGATACATACAGGCGCATGCATGCAGTGCGTATTAGTAATAATGCTCTCTCCTTTCTATGCCCTAAAATGCGTTTATTACGTTTATGCCTTTGTATTGCTCTTTATTTTGCCATGCTTGCATGATTTACGACTATATTCTATATCTTCATCCTTTCTTAAAATCTTCGCATGTTTCACCTCCCCATACCACGCACTTGTCCTACTCTTACGTATCATTAACCATGCTTATTTGGTCTATTTAATTATTTCGCAACTGTTATAATTGCCGTTGTGTAAGCCGACTCACGAGCGGGCCCACTCCGACCTACAGTATTAAGACCTGTTGTAGTCACGTTGTCGTGAACCAATAATGTTATCGATTGTAATAAACCTTTACGTTACTATTGATTGAGAATCTTACGAATTGACAGTATTTCGAGAATGCAACTCAGCTTGTTCAATTAATAAATAAAATTGTGTTCAATTTATAAATGGATTGTTCATTCGAATGGTCATTGACGTATTGTTATTTGCAAATGACATTGAACCTTGAGAGCTAGCGTGGCTTCGTCTTAGTGTAGCTCATGCCTTAGTGTTTGTTAGCATAGCATAGGTTTTACAACCTTATTATTTTAGCTAAAATGCAGTTAGAAACACCAATACACGTAACGGCGGATGATCTTGTACCTTGCACTGTCCTTAATAATTATTATGAAATTACATTAAGTACTTAGCAAAAAATTAATACAATGGGAATTTGAAGATTATTATTGCGGTTTACTTATGCCTATGAGTAAATTTTTCGACTTCGATCATCCACTTTATAAGACATGAGACGCTATTGTATCTCGTAAAGTTTTATTCCCAAACGTCAGCCCTTCTTGTCATTTCTGTAACACACCGATAAATTATCAAATTAATAACACTGAGCCATCACTCATTATTTGTTAAAAGGCATGAATTCACGAGTCAAAGAAACGCAAACGCAGCGGACCGTGCGGTTAGCAAGGTCGTCGCAGTTTCACCTGTAGACGAATAATAACTTTATAAGATAATAGAGAGAGCATGTATTACTAAGTACATAAAATCAGAATAGGGAGGCAAATATTTCTCCTAAATTAAGAGCCTAACTAAACCTAAAATTTGGTCTGAAAGATATCGTTGTTAAAAAGTAATTCAGACTTTTCATAATAAATGTCCTAATGGCAAAAAAGGTTTCACAGCGGCACTTGATTCGAGTGGTTGATTATAGTTGGTTAATAGTTAAAGATTTTTAACATTTTTGTTATGTATCTTAGTCTATCTAGTATTCATTGTATTTATAGTTAGACTGACTCACTACAGAACATTCTCAAAGTAAATATCCTCATGATTTTTAGTGACAGGCAATACGACGTCATTGTGACATTTTCTGTGAAAAAATAGTTTTGCTTTGACCTATTTTAAATGTTTTATTTCAAATACTACTCTTGCTTGCTTACGGTATAAACTTGCTTTCAAAATTTCAAACTTCATCATCATCATCCCAGCCTATGTCCTACTGCAGGGCAGAGGCCTCCTCTCAGAACAAGAGAGCTTGGGCCATAGTTCCCACGCGGGCCCAGTGCGGATTGGGAACTTCACACGCACCATTGAAATTAAAACTTATCGGAAATTAACATTTGATTCTTATAATTATTTTCCCTCTCTCAAATGTTGCGCCCTTCCGGGTTTTATGTTTTCGTTGTATCCATCTACTTTTTTTACGTCATTGTTTGTACCTATGACATGTGAATCGACCCGAGTAAACAACTAAACAATTACTTCTTAATTCTCTCTTTTGTACCTGAACAGGCACAATTAACAACTAATTACTACTTAACCTAGGATTATGTCGTGCGCATAAACTCGTGCACAGTGAAAGTTCTTAGTTCTTACGTACCTGTCAATACCAACGCAATAATTAGGCAAGCATGCGTGCGGGCATCGATAAATGGTTCGGTTATGTAGCAGTTGCTTAAGAGGGTTAATAAGCCTAATTGATATGATATTATTGTATGATTGAGTCGTGATCGACTGAGGTATGAATGTGATCGTCAGTACAAGTGGTTAGGTCAAGGTGGAGCTGAGTTCCCATGGAATTTCCTACTTAACATCCTATTTTTAGTATTTTAGGGAATAGAATCATAAATTGCCATTTCTATTACGATATGAAAGTGTTAATATTACCAAGGTAGACGTCCAATCGCTGGTCACTTCTCCAGTAATTGCCATCATTTATTTTATGTCATTGACAATAAATAGAGGTGTCATCTATTAGGTATCTGCATGTCAAATGTTAGTTCATTTACCTATTAACTAATCTAACCGACTTCAAACTTATAACACCCCTCTTTTTGAGCCAGGGGTCAGAAAAGTGGAATTTCGATACCAAATTTTCCAAAGGTTCCACTCCACATTAAAAAAATAAAGATTTCGAAATGTTCCAGATTACGCAAGAAAGTTCTAATTGTACGTGCGTGGGGATCACGATTTTTATATCAACTGTCTTGCTTTATCTCTCTACATCGATGACTACGTCGCTTTGGGTGCCGAGTGTTATACAATTGTTTCACAATTTGAGATTATCTGGAGCTCATACTGTGACTTTCATTGACGTTTTAAATAAACGTTCAACATGTTAAAAGACTAGCACTATTTTAAGTTGGTTATGGGAACATAATACCTAAAGTAAACATTTCAACAACGTGTTAGGTATTGATTTGTGACAACTTTAAGGGAACATTCAACAGGTTTAAATTAAATGGAGTTAATTTCTGCAAAATACAAAGTTTTAAAAAACTAATTAATATCACTAGATGTAAGAAAAATATAACCGATTTTTTTTTCCCAGCTCTCATTCACTTAAATCTTTTATTAAAGACCAACCAACCTAGAAAATGGCGTGGTTTTTACAATTAATTATTAACTTCAAAAAATTACATTTGCAAAAATAACACTTAGAAAAATTGAACCTTGAACAGAAAAGTTGAACTTCGATCCCTCGTCAGGGAGGAAAAGTTACTTTTCTGAATGAGAGGTGTGAAATTAACTATTTCTGTTGCCCAAAAAGTTAGTTGCTAGGTACATTTAAACAATTAATTGAGCCCTCTGTCAAGTTAATAGAAAACTAAAAAAATCGTTAGGTGTAGGTATAGTTTCACCAAAAACAAATGATAGTTACTTCGAAACCAAATAAAATTCCAAAATGGAAGCCGGCAGAGAGGCGAAGGCGTGTGCCGATGTGATCTCCAACATGGCATGTCTGGCGCAGCATAATGACACGGAAGTCGGTTGTCGCCCGCGCCTTAGATCATCGCGGTACTGGCAGGTTGCGAATTCAAATTATTAGAACGCCATAAAGTAATAAAAATAATATAATTTGATTTTGGCGGACAACTGCTTTATTAGTTAGGAATTCAGGATGTTAACACTGGGTCACGTTTGATTTAACACGTTAACCGAATAGAAATGTATTTGCTGAAAATAAATCAGAGTTCTTGTTTGTTTTCAGTTTTATTTTTTGCTAGAACATTATATTCCTCTATTTGAAAAATAGATGTAAAAGTTTTTGCGCATTACAAGAAAATTTCTTGTCTTGCGAGAAATATCTTAAAAGTTTAGTTGCATTTACATTACAAAAATATCTTAACGCTTTGAACCTTTTTAAGAAAATAACAATGAGGTTAGTAGACGTCACAGGGAACAAAAGATTATGTTGTTACTTAATTAAACTCTGAAGTTAGAAAAATATCTTATATAATGTAACCTCGCATATAACAACGACAGCGCCTGAATTTCTTGAAGATATTTCTTATACCGAAAACACAATATTTTTTTCTAATAATATTCCAAAGTCGTTGAAGAAAGAGATTCAATGATAATGGTTCATTTTTCTAAAATTTTGCATTTAAGAGCAATATAACATTTGGGTCCTTCATTCTCTTAACTATCAATCCCTGTCCAGGCAACAAAGTAACCAACCTCAACTCCAGGAACAGTACTGTAACTAGACTTACAGCTTTTATCACCGCTAGTACGAACAGGGAAGTGTCGCGCGCTATCAGATGCACACACACGAAAATCGCCATTTTAATGAAACGAACTAACTCTTACACTCCCCTTTAATTAGTCTAGATCTTGTGTTCAGGGCCCAACAACGGACAATAAAGATTGAACATTGGCCGCGCTAATAATTAGGAGCTGTACCGGCCCCGATAGGGAAATGGTTCGCTTTCTCAAGAGAGTTTAGCGTTAATTTTATGGGATTCAATTAATTTGTGGTGGCAGAGTTGTAGGTTTGTCGCTTCTTAATTTTATTGATTGGTGAACTGACATTTTGACAGGATTTAGAGGATCTTTTAACAACTATTTAGGATTCGCGCTGTCATCGTTCATCCACCATTACCTCTCATATTTCGTTTTCGAGAATTTTTTTACCGTACAACGGCAAAAACTACTAGACACTAAATGGACAGAGCCATATTTTTTTAACAACAATTATATTAAATGATATTGTAACGGATAACTCACGTCGTAAACCGAGTTTAGCTCGACATGTTCCGGGATATTTCGTAGCCCTTCATATCATTTAATATGAGTGAGTCTCACGATAGTTTCATGTTCAAAACTATTATTTTAATTATCATTATTTTCATAGAGCGTAAACAAAATTTGAATTGTATAAAAATCATAGCCTAATTTGAATTAGGAAATCAACAAAAAATAAGAACTTAAACTTGGCCATTAAAAAAAACATAAACAAGGTGCTAGTCTTTGATTTTATAAATCCCGACTTTCATTTGTTTTCGTTAGCAAGATAACATTTCTTATCTGACAGCCTAGGTTGTAGTCATTTTAGCCCATTTTTGCGTGAAATAAAGCGACAGTGTGGCCATTCTCTGGCATTGTAAATAGAGCGATTGTTAACCTTAAACAGGCATTGATTTTATTTATCGCATCATGGTCCGCAGTATCTTTCTAAAGATACAGCGCTTAAAATATTAGCAGTACGGCTGAGATATTCCTAATACTTCTTTAGTATAAATATTTGGGCTAAAATTTGATGAGTGTCAATAAACGGTGAGCAATACTTTTTTAATTTACATATGTTACAAAACACGAATTTATTAAATTGTTCGTCTTCTTTATTTATTTTTATAGTTTAAAATATTTTTACGGAAATTCTATATATATCTTAGATTTCTGTGCCCAACTCTGTGCTCTGTGCAATTGACAGGCGACCAATTCGACGTCCTCTTCAGTATATTTATTATTTTTAAAACTGAAACAATGCGTTGTAGTACTTAGGGGATTGCCTTAAGCAGAGTTTGGGGCGGGATAACTTTTTATCTAGTCAATTTAAAGAGATTTACTACCGCTTTTACAAGAGGGCGACAGACTTTTACAACTATTTAGGCATAATTACCATAAAGCTCGTTTAAAAAACGTTTCTTGAGCCTTAACAATTGGCTATTAAATTGTTTTTTACATAGGCAAAACCAAACCGCTCATAGTTACGTTGGCGTCCATACATTCCTTTGACTTTACGTCAGAAAAAAAACTTTAGGCAGATTTATAAAATGTCTTTGTACTCGTAGTCGCGCCAACTTTAAAAGCGCGCGGATCTCAGACATATTACTTATTAAAAATAAAAAAATATAAGTTATTAAAAAACCGGCCAAGAGCGTGTCGGCCACACCCAAAATAGGGTTCCAAAGCCATTACGAAAAAAATAAGTAATATTTTTCTAAGAATTTCGTATTTTATACGGAATCTTCCAAGTTTAGGTATATTTTATACCTTAGGCTGCTATTTACTCTTAAACTACTAATAATTCTCAAGCAAACTTAGCCGTTATGAATTTTTTCAAAATTTTCCACCCACCGGTTTAGATTTTAGAGGGGGGAGACGCTCCATTTTAATGACAATTTGCACTTTAAAGTTGAATATTTTGCAAACAAATCACTGAATCGAAAAATTGTTTAGCAACCCCCTAATGATTTTGAAAGACCTATCCAACGATACCCCACACTACAAGTTTGGATGAGAAAAAAAAATCACCCCCACCCGTCTATGGGAGGTACACTAAAAAAAAATATTTTTGTAATTTTTATTGTACCATTTTGCCGGCATAGTTAACATACATATTCGTGCAAAATTACAGCTTTCTAGCATTGATAGTCCCTGAGCAAAGCCGCGGATGGACGAACAGACAGACAGACAGACATGGCGAAACTATAAGGGTTCCGTTTTTGCCATTTTGGCTCCGGAACCCTAAAAATTTATAAAATTTATTAAAAAACACAATTTGACTGATTATGTAAGTGTAAAAGTACAAAACAAAACCAAGTAGAGGGGGAGGGTTCTACAGGATAGTCCTGAAATATAGCCTGAATACGAGTAATTTACAGTTTCACAAAGAAAATCTTTCTTCCATATGCAACGGTTGGGAAATTAATCATGACTGTGGGAAAAATATTTTCGGCAATAACTCAGGGTCCCAATTAATTGACTTATCCTTCAAGATCCACTCGAGTTTACCTTTCTACTCTGCATTTGTATAATATATCTTGTGCTTAAACTTATATACTATTATATAGTTGTCTAACCGAGTCCTTTTCTCTGCGTCATGGATTGCCAACACCGCGGCTAGCCCCAATTCCGATCTATAATGGTCGATCATTGCGCCCCGCCCACGTGCAGTTACCGCACGCCTATTAAGGCTTTGTTTTGGTGTACCTAACTACCGTTATGCAGACAACCATTTGCGAAAAGTCAGAACTATTTTATATGATTAAGCAAACAGACGATATTACATTTTTTACGACAAAGACGTTTGCTGAGGCAAAGCGTATTTTGATCAATTCAATGAATGAGTGAATTCAATGATCCGAAATCACATTATCCGACAAAGAAGGAAAGTCACCGACGTTACTCAAAGAATTAGTTCGCTGGAGTGGCGTTGGGCTGGTTACGTCTGTCGTTGGACCGATGAACGGTGGAGCAGACGAGTCCTCGAATGGAGACCACGGACGGGAAAACTTAGTGTAGGGCGTCCTGAGGCACGGTGGACGGACGACCTTAAGAGGGTCGCTGGCGGCGGATGGATGCGAGGGGCTGAAGACAGAGTGTTGTGGCGCGCTATGGAAGAGACCTATGTCCAGCAGTGGACTGCTGTAGGCTGATGATGTGTGTGAAGTTCTGAATCCGTACTCGGCCCGCTTCAGAACTACGACTCAAGCCAAAGCATTCAGAGGAGTCACTGGGGACGTTTACAAGTAGAAATGATTATGATGAACTTTGGAAATTGTATTCACTGTCAAGTCAAACGTATGATGTCTGTCGTGTTTTAGAAGAGCTAAAGTCAAGTTTAGACTAGTAAGAAAAATCGTGCAAGTTGCATTACATTGCGAGGCCGTAAAGCCAACGAGTTTGTAGTGGTCAAACGAGCGCCGCAATGTAATGCAACTTGCACGATTTTTCTCGCAAATCGGCTTTAAACCGTGTTCAACTATCAACGGATGCAAAACAAACAAATTTCATATAATCGTACACACATTCCAGCATCCACATTCGCATAACAGTGTTGCAACAGCAATAGCTGAATGTTATTGTTTATTGTGTTCTTATCGATATCTCTGCTTTGTTAGTTTGTGCGGAACCTGCGCTTGGGCACAATGGCTCGTGGAGACCTTGCTTTTTGTCTAAATAAAGAGTAATATTGTATGATTTGTGCGACATTGGTGTGGGTAATAATTATGAGCGGTTAAGTTAGAAATGTGTGTATTAATTGGTAACTTAAATAGGAACTTGAAAGACACAATGATTTAATGCATTTAACCGCTAACGCAAAAAGAGGGTGTGGTAAGTTTGACGCCAATGTCCGTCTGTCTGTGGCATTGTAGCCCTCAAATAGATGGACCTATTTCGATGCGGTTTTTAACGTGAAGGTGAGTTTTCTTGCAGTAGCTCCTAGGGGATCCTTTTGACTGCAATCATGTAATGTTTGTGATATGATTATTAGTCACAATTTTTTTCCCGCTGAAACCGTAAATTTTTCATAAATAAACGGTTTCAGAGAAAAAAAAAGTTATGTCGTACATTGCATTATGACAAACATTACATTATGACTAACACTATTGGACCCGGTTCTTAGCTATGTTGCATTAAAATTAGTTAGCCATTATTGAAATATTTAACTTAAATTGGCAATGTCAAAAAATTGGTAACTTTGCTAAGTTGGTTAAGTTATATATCTAGGTACAATGAGTACGAGAAACGAACTCAAAAGTCAAATGTTTTCGTTACATAGAGATGGGCGTGTATATATGTGGATGTCTTCTTTTGTTTTGAAAATAAAAATAAAAACAGTTAAATGAATAAAAGTAAACCGAAAAAGAAGCGAATTTTAACGTTAATAAATAGTTATTTTCGTGCAAATTCACAATAGTTCTTGCAACGAAATGGCTGTCGTAAAGACATAAGATCATTATCACCTCTATAAAGTACTGTAGATATAAACATTTAACATTTAGCTTCTAATGTATATCCTGATACACCCACGTACTAAATTTCGTAATTATCCTGATTGTACTGCTACAGTGAAATCCCGTACGATATCAGCAAGCAACGTGGAGAATTAACGCTCGCCGCGTTTGTAAATCACTTACTGGCATTGTACTATGGCACTACCGAAAGCGGACCACACCTTGGCGCCAGTCTTATATCATGATCCTTTGTTAAATCCAAGTAGTTAATCTAACTTTAGGTATTATGGCACTCAGAGACGCCAATTTAAGTAATCGGTATTGATAATAACATGACATTTGTGGATTTATTCTATCCATTTTAACTGCTTGAATTATGAATGTAACAACACTTAAGTATCAAGTTTTTAACTTATAGAAATACAAACGTTAACCTTTCTTTGCCTCTATATTCCCGATTCTGTTAATTCAGCGCATTTTCGACTGTCATCATTTAACTTAACCACGCGCGAACGTGGCTGTTACGTAGGCACAATGAGTAATATTGCTGTTTTTAATAAAGATGACGTTTTTGTTTATTGTTCGCGTATATAAATCGTATCTAGAGTCGCTTGGAAAGTAGGGCGACATTGAGGTAGGCTTTTGCAAGCAATCGCTGGTCAGTGTCAAAGAATTTGTCTCAGTGTTGCACAACGCGTGTGATGTGGGACGATAAAACGGAACAACAATGCATTAAGTGCATTAAAAACCTTGTTCGTTTTCAACAGTCGAGATTTATTGTTTGTGGAGGTCACCAATATTCTTGCTTGATATTAGGATCGCAATATAGTTTAATAGGAGGAAAAATAATTTTATTGCGTGTAAACAGAAGAAGAGCATTCCTCACATCTAGGGGATGAGAATTCCATAGAAGGATTGAAGTGCTAGTGAAGAAGTTATGATAGAACTTAGAGGAACAATTTGGAAGAGTTTAAGTAAAAAAAAATTCAAAAAGTTGCTAAATGCTTATGACAGAGATAAGTAACAAAAAGAACAGAATTTCTATGTCAAACAGTGGAACATTTAATAGGCTATTAAATATATATATCTAAAAGTTAAAGTTAAAAGCCGTCTAAGCAAGTGGTGGCACTTTAAAACAATAAAAAAGATTTCTAAAGTATACCTTTCGCTATAATTAGACACGTAAACCTTTATGGGCGGTTTAAACGCAAAACGTATTCGCGTGCAAGATCTAATTTATAAAAATAGACGCTTCTAACAACTCGTAAGAAGTCAATTAAGATTTAAATAATGACCGCAACTAAGATGATACGCCTAATGTCGATTGGTGGTGTCTGAGAATTAAGCTTAGTTTTCCATTTACAGACCTGGTTACTTAATTCAAATTCTTTGAGTCTTTTTTTTTCTTAGGTAGTTTGTTAGTCGACGAAAACAATTGAAATGAAATTACTTTTTCTTAGAGAGACATATATATTTTTGGTCACTCAAACAGTTTTCGATTGACATAAGTTATAGTAAAACGAATGCTGTCAATTCCAGCCGTAGATCAGTTAAAATTAAATGCTTATACTTTATGCTTTAACGCTTAAGGCTTATTATAAATTAAAATAAATAAATATCATGGGCCACTTGACATTAATTGACCTAGTCCCAAACTAAGCAAAGCTTGTACTATGGATACTAGGAAACGGATAAAAATACTTATATTGATAAATAGATATTATTATTAAACATCCAAGATACGAGAACACACATTCGTATTATTCATACAAATATCTGCCCCGGCCGGGAAACAAACCCGGGACTTCAAGCTTCGTAGTCAGGTTCTCTAACCACTTAGCCAATACCCATCCGGTCGTCTGGTCGTATTGAAATAGTTCTGGATGGACCGAAGTAACAGTAAAACAAATGTCAATTCCAGTCCTTTTTATTAAAACTTTATTCGTCAATTATTGGTTAATGGTTCTAAATAGCCTATTCTCGAAAAACTACTTATTAATTCTAGATTTATTTAAGTAATAGTAAAACAAGTGTCAACTCCAGCCCTAGATCAGTTATGCAAATGATGGTGATCAGTGCACGTGGGTTAGGTTGCCCCTGCGCATTTAGAGATGAGCTCCGAGATTCGGCCCACGGCCTGTGAGTTCCTGTATTAGCGATCTAACACATAAGCAAGGCGTATTTTACTGTCTAGTGGCGGTTGTAAAATTGTAAAGTAGAAATACTTTTCAATGAGGTTTTTAACTTCAACTTTTTCGTTTTTGGCAACCGGTCGCTTTAGGTTAGCAACCACTAATGCCAATGACTCCTGACAGCAGCGAAGTTAATATGGTGTTTGACCAGTTTTTAAGTATTTTCTGAACGGTGGATGCCGCAGAGTAATTGTTGCGTAGGTACCTAAAATATAGAGACAATACAAAACATTAAGACAATACAAAACATAGAGACAATACAAATTGGATTCAAGGGAGATACAAAACAAAACAATGAGGTTTTCTGTGGCAGGTTAGTTGGCGCTAGTATCTGAAATCAAATTGACAACTTTGAAATTTGTGTGTCGTTTTTGATTGGTTAAATAACTAAATGAGCCAATCGCAAGCAAGACTGTAACGTCAAATAGACTTGTCGATACTAACGCCATCTAGCGATTTTTTACATGTCAAGAAACCCAATGATGATGGCGTTTAGATGTTTAGTTTTGCTGACGAGTAAATTTGGGGTTAGGTCGTGTACATGTCTATCAATACTACCCACACCTCTATAATCTAACTAATAAAAAAATACAATACCTATTAAAAAAGTTCAATAAAATAAAAATATTCTTAACTCAGTGACTTTTTTAACTATAATTAACTTAAATATTTCGGAAAATAAGTTATTGTGATGTCGATATCGTAGCATTGTTTTTAACAAACATAGGTATTTAAATTGAAAAAAATAGACACTACTTTAAAACTTAAAAAAAATTAAATGCCTGTCTTAAATTGTGTAAGAACATTGCCTCGTAGGTACTGTAGAAATACGTAGTTTACACAAATGTCATGGCTTTTGTTAGAAATAATATATCCAGCAAATGATTCGCGGCTAGAAAGCTCATGAATTTGACATGAGCTGTTTGCAAGAATGACATTAAATTTTATTAGAATCCTCTAAATATCTAACATAAAATGTGTGAGTTATTCTGCTACGAACTAACGTAAATATACAGCACGGTTTAACTGTTGCCGCTTAACAGGGTGCTTGTTTTTACAGCAAGTAACATTACTTATAACTTTATCAATTAAATGTTTGCTATGAAAAATAAATACGCTGTCGTCCGAAACAACTTAGGTATAAAAAAAATCTAATGCAAATAAATTCACAACAAATTTCTATAACTGTCTCAACGCTGTTTACTGTCATATTTGAATAACAAAACTCGTAGATTTAAATCTCTAGTCGTCACTACATGTGAGGTGATAAAGCACCATGTGAAAAGTGACTTCGTAGTGAAAGTGAATGCCAGTGACAATGTAATCTAGCAATCTCTGGCAGCCGGGAAATGTATTGTGTAATACAAGTGTCATTCGGTACTTATTAAACTTTTTTGAAAACATAGTGTTAAGTGAGACGGGACAATGGTAGCGCGCAGTTGCAAAAAAGATACAACGTATCTTTAGCCGCGTAAAATGAAAAAAATATTTGTTTATTTCCACGCGACAAATAAAAAAATCTATGTAAAGATATTTACGATATGTACGATGTGTATTATATGTCCGATATAATTATGTATGTATTCGTAGATGTATTCCGTTGCGTTTTAATTTTCTGATCTACTTTGATGCACCACCTGTTGTAAACTAGTCCTTCCTTCTTTCTGTAAAAAAGGTTGCCTGGAAGAGATCGCTCTTAAGCGATAAGGCGGCTGCCTTGCTTACCTTGTAATTTTTTCTCTGTGTATCTGTTTTCTGTATCGCTTACTATTTCTGGTGTACAATAAAGAGTCTTTGTATTGTATGTATTGACATTTGATTCAGATGTGTTCCTCGAGGTATTTGATACATTCTAATGATAAATAAAGTCAACAATGAAATAAGAATATCTGAAGGTTAACATAGATATAACATAAATAAAAAATATACCGATATAATGTTACTGGGTTAGATTCCAACACACGTATGTTATATTCGACTACAACACATTACCAAAACAATAATTTTGACCCAAATTAAATGGCTCTATTCTGACCTACATCAATCGATATCATCTGCGCTATTGTTTATTCGTTAAGTATCGATGTATCGATAGTCTTAATCGATTACCATATTCGATGGACGGCCTTGTGTTAGCAGAAAATTTCAAATGATCAATCAAATGACCCCCTGTGGCTAAAATGGACGTCACATTGTACCTTTCTACACATTCGTACAACTTGCGCACATAATACCGATCAATTGACAGTGCGAAAGGTTTTCGATTGTTATTTGCACTTGTAACTGTATGGGAACTTAGTACTGTTCAAAACTATGTACTGTGGTAACGGTAAACTAAGTAAAATATTGATTGCAATCGTCATACTTTTGCGTTCCCATCCCTTGTGATGTAACGTGTCAGGTGACTGCAGTTGGTAAATTTTTACTGGTAATAAAATTAATGTGCGAAAAGTTCAAATTGTTGTTAATTCTGTTCTCTATACAATTTTACGTCAGTAAAAATTAATTATTAAATAATAGTTAATTATGTTTTAAGCTAAGAATTTAATAATGCTAAAGTTCAGACTGTAGCACAAGCAGTGGTTAATATGTAATGTAAAATAGTATTACTTAAACTCTTTTATTTTAACCGACTCTTGTATTGCAACAGATGTCATTATAGACGATATTTAGTTAGACATTAGCGGCATTAAGTTAAATGGCACAGCAATTTGTTTTCGTGATGTGTAGGATGAGTCTGTTTCACGCAAAGAGCCTCGGGCTGCGGCCAAATTTGAAACAGATGAAACTTGTGACTGTTTTGGACTTTAATTAAAGTTATAAACCGCCGTACTCATAAACGTTAATGTTTTTCGTTGGATTAGCTTACACAAACAACTCCCTTATCTTGTCGGATTAATAGGTATTTCTTTGTAAATTTTCCAATTTCCAGGTTTTGGAATGAGTCAGTCAGGACATTTCTGGTTGGAAAAAAAACTTTGAAAACTGTACTCAAAGGTTCCCTTTTAGAGATCCCTTGAAGGGATAAAACCGCCTTTGTGCGTGCATCTGTATCTTAATCATCTGTAAACATGTATCTTAATGTTTCTAAATTGTATTTTTCTTTCTTTATCATCATCATCATCAGCCAGTGTTGAACGTCCAGCTAGACCTCCAGTTGCTTCGGTTGGAAGATGCCTGTTTCTATACATTTGTACAATAAAGGGTAACATATACCTTACCTACTAATCTGGGTTGCGAAGTAATATAACAATTCTATATGGGCCAATCAGAACACCCTAATTAATGTATAAATGACATTTAATTCATAATTTATATAAAATCCCTTTCATATCTTAGCCACTATAATGAAAATTGATTGTTTTTTAATGACAAGTATATCATCAGATACTTAATAGACCCCTGCGCTGATTGAGATAATGACTGATAGGTTTACTCCGAATGTTTTGTTGATTGATGTCATCCGTCGTTTAATGTCATTTTTATCTCGGTTTGCATAGGTTTATTGTTTCGAAATAGATTTTTTGCTATCTTCTGTAGATTTTTGATAAGAAATTTTGATTGTGAAATTAGTTTAATGAGAAAATGATGCTCAAGACTAAATATATTTAAAATAGTACCTGAGCGACTGAACTTGACAAAACAATCGTTTTTAAATTCATAATACTTGAATTAGTTACATTTTTCCGTTTAACTTTTAATATAGTAGGTAGCTACAAAAGAACATTTAAACGTAAAGTGAACAACATTCGTTAAAAAGTTTTAAAGATAAGATTAATAATTTATTATCCTTTAACATTTTTAAAATCATATGTCGTAAACTTAACACAAGTTCGAATAACCACAAGTAAGATAAGTTCTTCTGTGGGATAAACAACATCATTCATTAGACATTAAATTTTAACTGCACAAATATTTCTCAGAAACTTAAAAGCAAATTGATCAGCACTAACCTTCACCGATTCTCTATTTTGTATTTAAATGTTAGGAAACAATTTCTCATCTCATTAAAATAATACCTACATTTGAAGTTATTACCCATCTGTTATTACTGTCGTAAAACGTGAAATCACAGTAAAGTTAATATGTAGTAACCCAATTAGTAACAAAATTCAAATTCACATGATACTTAAAATAAATTTAAACATGTATCTTCATTTTTTGAGAATTCATCACTGTAGGCCTAAGGTGACAAAGCAATCAAGCAATATTACGTTCCAACGCAAGCCCAAAGCACTGACCTACAGCATTGAATTTTACATATTACCTTAACAATGTACTCCACTAAAATGATTATTAAATTCTAACTTAACAAACAACTATTTATATTTCATAGTAACCCTATCTCTAAACTGTAACAACTAGACTTCAAATTGATTCACATAGTAAGGTATTACAGAAATTAAAAATCGATTTGGATCTTTGAAATTCAAGGGATAGAAAACGGGTTGATATATCATTTAACAATTTTGAAATCATAATTACTACTATTAATTTACAACCAAGAGCTGATTTAATAGTAAAAAAAGTTTTTAAGGAATTTGGGAAATTCCACTTAACAAAAAAACGACTTATGATACAGTTTAACTATCGTTTTCATTTTCTGGTCCTAGAAAACTGATATTTTGCTATATTCCTTGAGAAATACAACTACAAACATTTCCCGAAGAATGACAAGAACTTTAAAAATTGATTTTTCCGTTTACTGTTTTAAAAGCTGAACAATTTGTTATTTAATTCTTAGACCGTGAAAAAAAATTAGAAATAATTTCCCGAAATTCATTGAGTTGGAAATGAAACAAACAGAATCTTGCAGTTTCCATACATAGAAAAATGAAATTCAGCATGAGATTATGATTGTTATTTACAAAGCTAATAAGGACTTTCTAAAATTAACGTAACTTTAATAAAGATTTTCCATTGATGGCTATTAGAAAATAAATTTTCATTTAATTTGAAAGTCTACAGATTACTACAAAAATTTAGTTTGTTCTGAATTAACTATCAAAAACAGGATGTTATCTTATTTATTCCTTCTAAATTTCATTTATTTACTCTTTTATTCTTTCTTCCTCCTATTCATAGCCTTAATCCTTATCCTTAAATTTGACAATTTGGCAAAAAATAGATCTTTTCGTATTACATTGAAAGTCTGACAGATTGTTCAAACTCGTATCCATGGTTCAGTGGGTGTGGCGAAGGTCGCCAGGTTCGATTCTGCGTGAACTCTAAATCACAATGTTGACACTTTCTTTATCTCCAGCTATAAAAGATAGCCTTATTCATCTCGAATGACGGGTGAATAAATATTACAGTTATGAAAAACTATTTTCTACTTTGGATTGAAACGGATTTACTGGCTGATGTTTTTTGTCTTTGTCTTAAGCATTATCTTGAGGCTTCAATGTAATTAAAACGCTTTGTAACTACTATTGTAACTACTCCCAATTTAGCGTCTAGTTTTTAATAAGTATACTTCAATTGCTTGAGGACTTTTGATTTGGTTTATAGTCCTATATATTTATTTTATTCATTGATTTATTCAACACAAATCTCGATGAATTAAAATCCATTTTGTCATCTCTAACTTTATAACGACTTTTTCTTCACCTAAATCTAAATCTTTTTCAATACAAATTGCCGTATCGCATATTTATAACACCTTTCTTTTGTCCCCAATGTAACTTGTCAACCGTAAGTGATCATTACTTACTGTTACGGCCGTCGTAGCTGGTCACATTTAATCTGTAACTTTGTATGTGATAATGTATATTACATGTTGTATTTCATGTTTACATTTAAGTTAGTCGTGTTTGAGGTGTCCATTGTGATATTTTAAATATAACCACGATCATTAGATGCATGAAATGCTGTAATTGTGGAGAGAAGATCTATTTTTATTTGCGAGTGGTATGCGGAGGGCTCGATAGATGCCTCTGTCTCGTGTAATATCATCATCATCATCATCCCAGCCTATATACGTCCCACTGCTGGGCACAGGCCTCCTCTCAGGACAAGAGGGCTTGGGCCATAGTTCCCACGCGGGCCCAGTGTGGATTGGGAACTTCGCACGAACCATTGAATCGCTTCGCAGGTCTGTGCAGGTTTCTTCACGATGTGTTCGTGTAATATCTTATAACATAATTTCTTCACTGGAGGCATAGATCCACTGGTAATAAAGCATACACAATAATACAATACATTACAATACAATGACTCTTTATTGAACATCACAATATAAATAAAATAAAAAATAAAAATAATTTATTATTTAGACCACATATAGGATAGAGATCCTTATTGTCCATAACATTGTTTTGTTAGTAATAAAATAATCTTATATAACTAATTTATTGAATCAGGCGTTACTTTGCGGAGGTCCATGTCAATGAACTAAAATAATTTCCTTGCTCACCCGCGACCTTATGATAGCTAAGCTTATGCAAAATATGCGTGTTCATGCAGTTCCTCCACCTCCACACTGTACTAGTGTACTAGTGTAGTGTACACTGTACTAGTGTAGTGTGGTGGTGGTGATAGATGGGTTTGTGTGATTTGTGTGTGTTCTTACAGTGTGGAGGTGGAGGAACTGCATAAACACGCATATTTTGCATAAGCTTAGCTATCATAAGGTCGCGAGTGAGCAAGGAAATTATTTCAGTTCATTTATATAACTATATTAGTAACTAAACTTGAATGGAGAGTGGATATAGTAGCAATACAGAAAATAGAGATACATAGAGAAAAAAATCCAAGGTGGCCAATGACAAGAATTTTGACTACTTTAAACTTTAATCGAATGAGTGGGCTATTCTATTACTTGAAAGAAGGTGTGATTAAAATTGCGAAATTTATTTATTTTGTTGATTTCGGTTAAGTAGATATTTGTACGATGTGCCCTCACAGCCCTCAGTTATACAACCATTTTGTAGCTCGTGCTAGCGTAATTTTGCAGGTCAAATATATCAGAATTATTCCTCCAAATATCACCGTCTATAAATCTCACAATAACTGGGTGTAGTTCGAATTTATGCTCGTGTTGAACTTTAGTAAGGTTTCCTTTGAAATGTTAGATCGATAGAATTTCGCACACGAAACAATGAGTTATTGTAGTATTATTCGTTTACCTATCACGTCAAGTACTTGTTTGACTAGTGGGAAATCGGGTAATGATGGATAATTTAAATTTTCATAAGGTTAACTACATCTTATTCTTGTTAGCATACATACCTACTTGAATTTCTGTTGTGTAAGTAGGGTTGAACAGAACTTCTGTTTTGACTCGGATAGAGTCAACATAGTTAATGCTTAACTCTATAATTTACTATTTTTCTTTTCTAAACACATTCTAAGTAATTTTCACGAGTAGGTTATTTGTGAATTGTTAATTTAGTATTTAAGCCTGTGGCATGGCATGCTGCGGCAATTTGCTTATGCCTAGGTCCAGTTTCTAAGTTACTGACCTAAACTGGGTAATATTACATAATTTATCGAATCTTGTGTTACTTAGCGGAGGACCGAAGGTCAATCATTGCCTTCTAATTACTGCAAGTGTGAAATATCTGCATCAGTTGTCGTACCGATTCTACGTCAAACAGCATTTATAATTGAGATGGTGGAGTGCAGTGGCTATTTTTACTTTGATAAAAAAAACCTTCAAGGCAGTGGACTATATTCAGAGGTAGGGTAATTTAACTATTTTAGATAATTTTCTACTTCCAAAAGTCATAAATTGTTGTGTTCACGTTTTCTGGCCAAGATGCATGGACAAGACTAAAATCATGTCAAATGTCTATGTCACACCCGTGCCGGTTATCGTTGGGAACGATGCACTCGAAGTTGTTGACCACTATGTTTACCTTGGACAAGTTGTCCAATTGGGTAGGTCCAACTTCGACAAAGAGGTCGCCCGAAGAATCCAAATCGGATGGGCAGCGTTCGGGAAGCTTCGTGATGTCTTCTCGTCCAATATTCCGCAGTGCCTGAAGACTAGAGTCTTCGACCAGTGTGTGTTGCCAGTGATGACTTATGGCGCTGAGACGTGGTCCTTGACTGTTAGCCTCTTAGAGAGGCTCAGAGTCACGCAACGAGCTACGGAGAGAGCTATGCTTGGAGTTTCTTTGCGCGATAGAATCCGGAATACGGAAATTCTTCGAAGAACTAAAGTCACTGACATAGCTGAAAAAAAAATGCAAATTGAAGTAGCAATGGGCAGGCCACATCGCTCAAAGAACAGATAACCGTTGGGGGAGAAAAGTCCTCGAGTGGCGACCACGAACCGGAAGACGAAACGTCAGACCTCCCACCAGGTGGACTGACGACATCGTGAGAGTAGCGGGAAACCGGTGGATGCCAGTGGCGAGTCGGTCGGCGAGTTCATCGTGGCGTTCTAAGGGGGAGGCCTTTGTCCAGCAGTGGACGTCTTCCGGCTGATGATGATGATGATGAAGTTTTCTGGCAACGTTGCATGCATAGCTTTGATCTCATATGTAAAACACCCTTTAATTATATTCTTCAACTTGAACAAAGATAAATTAAGAAACATTTTAATTTAAGATATCTAAAGACGCAATAAAACAAATGGCTATCAAATCACAGATAGACATATCTATAAGTAAGTTACTACTACTGTCAAGCCAAATATCAAACAAAAGAAAGAAGTAGTATTGGTACAGCCCGTAATCGCAGTGTCACAAATAGCAACTAGAGCGTTAATAAAGGTATGAAAAGGAATAAAAAGAAAGTATTAGCAGCGGTATGAGGTAAATTGATTTTACGCGTGAACGACTCATTGGAGAGCGTAATGCGAAAAGTGCGGTAAGTAAACACTTAACATGTATCGATTGGCATGAAATAGGTAATTACCTTCTATAAATTATTGTGGGCTTTCATTACACCGGAAATTTCCTGTAATAGAAGCAAATAAATAATGCAAATTTACGGCTCTGAAGTGCTTTCTATCAGTGTCAGGATTATCTATCAACATTTAAAAGCTTCACTTTCTTGTCGGTGTTATTTTAACTACTCCTTTTCTTGCGTCACCCTTTTAAGTTAGGTATTGATAATGCTTCGTCGTACATTCTAATTTTGGCTAATATAATTTAATCATGGTCTTCTTTATCCTCTTCTCTCTTAAAATAATAAACATTAATATTGAGTTTTCTTTCTAAATTTGTAAATGAGAGTATTCTCTTTGAATGTTTTTTTTTTCATACAATCAACATTGAATGTAAACTGGAAATGAAATCTACGCCAAAATATTTTTCTCGCGCCTAAGTCAATCCACTTGGAATACGCTTTGAATCCACTTCGCACCTTACTGCTATTTTAGGAAAGTGAATGAATGCATCTGCATATGAATTACCTAGTGATCATGCTGAATTCATATTAACAAACACATTACGTGAGAAAAATATCTACTTGTTGCACATTTTCAGCAAAAACACTACATTCATTGTAAATGTACCTATCTTAACGTTTGTCAATTGTGTTTCTTACATGTTCAACGTGTGTTTCGTTTTTTATATTTATTTGTAGAACGATCGATTTTAATGAAATCGCTTATTAGTTTTCACATCACCATGCTATCTGTAATTGAATTTCGGAGTCTGTATACTTAAATCGTGCATTCAATCTCAAGCAATCGACCCAATTCTAAGCACAAGGTGACACCGACGCAGGCGCATCCGCGGACAATCACCGCGGTCCTTGGCACGAAATCAAACCGTATTTATACTTAGTGGGCTATTTATAATGTCAGTTAGTGCTTTATATAGGGGAATATTGATACAATAGATACTTATTATATGTAGACGGGTTACAATATGGTTTATTTCGACTGAAGTTTTGGTTTCTTATGTTCCACAAGCAAAGTAAAGAAAAAACATGTACCTTCAATGTGCTGTATTATTACTATTACCGTACTTTTTTTTTTCAATCTTAGTTAGTCATTTCAAAATGCAATTTAATCGTTGTCCTGTCCGTAAAACGCTTTTTTATGTTCAGACTTATACATTGCCTCCTTTTTCAGAGGAGCGCCGTATCAGCGAGATTCCTGCCAAATCGCCTAAGGTTTTACATGACGTTAACGACGACAGGTTTCCTAGAATAGCTATAGAGGTTGTGTTTGTTTGTGTGTTGTTTAATAAAAATATGCACTTCATGCTACTGCTGCTGGTTAGACGCACTGAGCAAGAAGCAAGGAGACGGGGTAATTGAAGGAGTCAATCTTCCTATCAACCCCAGAGATTTTGTACCGAGGCCGTATATCTAGTAGACTATATTTAAAACCGGCTATTAGTTACTTTATCTCATCTCGACTCAGCTTCACGGGCCACATCGACTATTGTTCCGTTAGTGATGCCGACAATGTTGACCTACAACAAACAACTTTACGAGGCGCGGATTCGAGGGCATGTGGAATTGAATATGCAATTGTAATGAAGATTGTAACAGAGATTAGAATGATACTTAGAGATAATAACTTGGAAGATAATTATGCAGTGTTACAGTAAAATTGGAGCGTGTTCTCAAAAAGAAGAGAAGAAGCAACAAGGAAAGCTAATTAGTGGCCAGCCCTCTGGTCGCCCGAGGCTTCTATTAGGCGGAAGATCCTACCAGCGCTTCGGACACATGAGAGGCCATGGTGACCCAGTATGTCCACCATGGCGCCGCATTGACAACGATGTGGCTGATTTGTTGATGCCCCCAAACGTAAGCTAGCTGCCACGCGGAAGGTGGTGTTGTCTAGAAAAGTCCCTATGTTTGGAGAGGGTAGCGCCTGCAGCCACAGACCCGATTCCCACTCCGCAGTCGCAAGGAGACGAGCACGGTCTGCCGAACTAGTTGACGTATCTAAAAGGTTTTCTCGTACTAGTTGACAGAGCGGCTCGTCCCATTGCCTCTGCGAGCAGGGATTGGCAGGCGGGTCCGTGTCGGTACAGGTTATGGACCAAACGTTCATGGCCTCGGAGCAGTGTGGAGCCTCCATAGATCCAATGGAAGGATCTAATATTTTCGCTATAAGGCTTTGAGCACCATGCACCGAGGACAAGAAAGCAAGTAGAGCAGCACAATAAATTTTACGGATACCAAAGCCGCCGAACCTAATAGGTAGGCTAGCCTGGGTCCAAGATCTATCGTCAAAAGCTATACAGCGAGCAAATACGGCCAGCCTTCTAGGCACCTTGCCCATCGACGGCGATTAAGGCCAAATTTTCTATATAGTTTAAGTTTTATTATGTTTGTTTTTGTTTATTCTGTTACGAAATAAAGTTATTTCGAAAAGCTAATTAACAATAATAAAAACTGTAAGACTTACAGCTTGGAGTTTCGTGCCACCAAATATTAAATTAATATCGGTAAAGACATGTTGTAAGCTAGCTGTCTCGAGATCAATAAGTGCAATAAATTTGCGGATCGAATCGATTTCCATTTAAGATGTATAAAATTGTAGCAATCGTGAGTATGATATAAAAAGTAAATTAAGATTTCACTAATAATTATGTTATGATCTCATTGTGAAATGAAAGTGACAAATCACACTCGCTTTCTACGTTTTAATCAGTTTTCTTTTTTTGTTCACGTTCGTTGATGGAAACAGTTTATACTGTAAAATATTTATTTCCTACAACATTCTTTCTTTGGTAGTCTCATCAGTGTTGTGTAAACTTTTTAAACATGTTGGTTTTGGGATGGGACATCTTTTACAATGCGACTCTAAGGATTTTTTGCCAATTTTGTAAAATATTTCATAAGAAGCTTTTGTGCACGTCTTATTCTACCATGAATTCGTTTTTACCCCGGGAACTATTTAATTTTCTGGGATAAAAATTATTTTATTTTTTTTCCAGGGTCTCAAACTATATCCATACCAATTTTCATTGATTTAGCGGTTTGAGTTTGAACTTTCGTATTTATAACATTAGGAAGGAGAAAAGATTGGTTTTTGGAGTCTTTTTGTATTTTTTATTTCAACTCTTAATTTGTTACTTTTACGGTCATCCCGTGAAATCCAACGAAAATACAAACTGAAACATGAATGCACAGAAAAAACCCAGAAAAAGCGGCTTAAGTGACAGAAAGCAAAAAAAAGCAGGCTGAAATGTGTGGTGCATGGGATACATTTGTGTCAGCGTTGGTCTCTTTTCTGTTTTTTTTCTGTGCATATGGATGCACAGAAAAAAACCAGGACATGGGTCTCAGTTTGTATTTTCGTAGGAGAAAAGATGTTTTTATTTTTTCAGAGTGGACATCATTCAGTTTAGATTTAAGTTTAGCATACCACCCTCAGTTGTGGGTTACTTGTACGCTTTGTGCGTTACTTTTACGCGTTTTACACTATTACACGTTGTGCATTATTATTATGGTTATAAATTGTGCAGACAATCTAATGAGGTCTGTTGCCTCGTTGCATAACTATTTGCTTTAAATTGCAAATAATTACGGTTCCGAATACCAGTTCCGGTTTGTACCGCAGCATCATTATAGCAATTACTATATGTCGTGGATACAACGCTTTCTCTGTCTGTTTGCGTGAGTGACTAATTCTCCCGTTAATTGCATTGAAATGTAATGTTTAAGAGCTTATGATTATAATTGTCAGAAAGAAATCAAAGAATTTAATCCAAAATCTCAAATCTCATCACTACAACGTAAATATTTACATTAAGGCCTTTCAAATATTAAACATTAACTTGAAAACAATACCGGGAGATGCAAAGCGCCTGGTCGACCGATTGATGATTGAAGGGCTGGCTACCTTTCCCATTAAATTATCATCACCATTCAACGAAGAAACGCTATGCGCTTTTTATGTATCATACCAAGTTGACCTCATTTTAAATTGGTTTAACTTTAACTTCAAATTCTCCTACACATCAGGATATAAAGTAAGTGTTTCCTAAACCATAAAATTGATACGGAAACAATTTTCCACAGATAGATTTCCCATCCGCGACACGTAATTGTGATAATATAAACGTTCAAGTAAATCCGGTACCGACCAATCAGCTTTTACTTTCTGCGCAGGCGCGAGCTTCCGCGAACGAAAGTACTTCACGATTCACGGTTATGTTCGAATTTATCGATAATTTTATACTCTCGCTTTCTTCCATCATTATTTAGCGTACGCAAATTGAGGCAATATCGCTTTATTGGCACCGATAAATTTTTACTTTCATTCTTCGTATTGTGTCTTCCGAACACGCTAGCAAATATATTCCGGATCTATGACATCATCGATAAATTTTTGAACGCTTTAATTTAAAAAAACGTTCTATGTTCGATAAAAATGACGCAAAATATAAGTTTCTTGTCTAGTGGATTTTAAGAGTCGTGCTGGTTTTTGCTGTTAGATTCTTACTTCCGTATTTAACAAAAACTCTAATCAATAAATGAGCCAATGATCCGCGCGTTGTTTGTTTTGACTTTTATCAACACTCAAGTATTTGTATCTACAATACATTAAGCATCATCACTGTTAAATGCTACTTTCCACAGTGTTTTTATCGATATGGTCACAGCACTAGTCCGTTTATCATCGAGTATGCAGATCGATGACAGCACGCACTTTCTTCTGCCATTGCTTATGGAACACTATAGTTTATGGTATACGCGTAAACGTAGTCGTGACTGCGTAGAATTTGTAACCACGAACAAACTAAGTATTACCAAGTCTTGTTTACTTGTTAGCGTCAATTGTGGCTTCTTCATCAATCCCATCAACCACATTCCGTATGTCTGCTGTACCAATTATATTGTCGATTCATTTAAATTATTCATTACATTCTCCTAAATATAATGAGAATTAGCATTCCGTATACTTATCTGATTATCTTTTTGAATGAAAATAGGTAATTTGATGTTTCCACGATTTAAGAATCGCATGCATTGGAATCAAACTAATTTATACAAAATATTATTATTTTTGAAATAATTAAAAAAATACTTCGTAATCACGCATAGTTAAAGTGGGTTATTATTGTGCTTTCAAACTAAACAATAATATGCAGTTTTTACTCTTAAGTATCAACCATAAAGTGGCGAGATAGTCGAAACGGCATGAATTACGAAAATATGTGAACACGACTTTATTGTAAAGTTAATAAAATTGTGAATACATATTTTTCTAACCTTATCCGTACCAGTCTTTTTGTAGTCGACTGTACCGAATTCTGCAAAGTAAACAAAAGGCAACGCCACTTTTTATTTTACCATCTTCATTAACCGCAGCTAAAACAAATGAAGCGCGACTGAAAGCTGTTAAACAAACAATGGTTGGTTTCGCAGATTTCATGGTATAGCGGGCCGTGGTTCCGTGCCTTGAACTTGGCAGACAAGACCATGGGCGAAGATGCTTTCCCGGGTCATTGTGATTGAATCGTAGCAGGAAACTTTAGGTATCTAAAGACAATGCAAATGGTTTTTTTATAGTCGACTTTGACGGGCTCCAGAATTAACTAAACAAAACTACTTCCTTTCGTAAAGCGAAAATAATTATAAGTATGTTTATATTTATTATATTATCGTTTATATTATCGTTCATGTAGATGTGTGATGTGTGTTTGATGAAATCGGTTGGATAAAAAAAAACCATGTCTAAAGTCTTCTTGCACCAAATCAGCAGTCCTAAGTCTTGATTCTGGCAACTGAGGTCTATAATTCAATAACATTAATACATCACATTCTTACGCAAAATATAGACGATTCATTTTATACGTGTATTGTGTTTTTTCATTATAATTCATCAGTTTTCTAATATTCTGCACAAACGGCACTGCAGTGGTATCGTTAGTTCTCTTTCAATCACCCGCCATCCGACAGTATAATTATGTGCAAATAGTGGCGCTGCTTGAAGTCATTAAAGCTCGTCATATTACTGCTAAATTCCGAGATTATGAGTAACCCAGGGTTAAGTTGTATCAGGTGTATAGAACTGTCATCCCTAATCCGGGTTGCTGTGAGGAAGAGCTTCGGTAAAATTACGGGCGTATTAGTTATTTTAACTGAGCCTTCTAGATTCGTAACGCATCTTCAATGCGCTGATACTGTGTGTGCCAGTGCACGCAGTGGACCGCGCTTACCATTAGCTAATCAGACTTACTAAACTAATTTTTAATAGAGGTGGCCGAAAAATCGTTCGTCTTAGCTATTTCCATTTACCTTGATCAAATTATATACTTCGTGAAGCTAATCTTAAGTCTACTTATTATAGATCCATTAGATTTTAAAAACAATTACATTTTACAAACTGTACTTTCCGCGCCTCTATTAAAACCCAATGCTAAATGAATGGCTCTTATAAAACACGTGCCATAAATCCTATATCGGTTCTAACTTACCCCAAGGCGACGAGATATAGAAAAATCCTTGCTTTTAATACAATTTGCAGTGCAACAATCAAATACCTGTAATTTACATGCCACAATCCAAACCACAATTTCATTTGAGCTCGTGACTGCGTTCGTTAATCACAAAATAACACATAATTGAATTAGATATGAAACAATCGAATTAATTCAAACTCGAGCCATTTCATTAAGACTGACACAGCCTTGACTCGAGTCACGCTCGTCCAATGCCGATGGAACTTGTACGTAATGTGCACCTACGGTAGTGCAAATCATAGTTGACAGGCTGAGGCGAGGTCTTTCACTACGTGCTAATACTATGCTGTTAACACAGAATAACAAGCAACTGTTAATTACACCCTTTTATTTTCAATGTTCACTTATACATAACTAAATAAGTTATTATCACACTATTTACCCAAGAACGTCGTTATGAAAGTTCACTACCACACTACTGACGACCACGACCGTAAACGTGATGTATGCTATTACCACCTCAGGTGTATGATATATACCTATGCCAAAATTCCCCTATATGTTCCAGAAGCTCATTTTCGACTTGCAAGAAAAATAAGTTGCATTACATCGTGAGGCTACAATACGAACAAAATTGAAATGCTCAATCGAACGCCGCAATGTAACGCATCTTGTACGATTTTCTCGCATGTCTCGACTGGGCTTGGACGAATCTGGGATAGGGATAAGACAAAAATTTGGGATAAGGGTAAGATACTCGATATCGGAAATTACTTTACCGATGTTCCATATGGGTCAAATACATAGCTTAGAGCTTAATTCCAAGACAAACACAATATCAGTCTCAATCAACTGCATTCTCCTCGGTAAACTGCCACGCGACAGTAGCGCCAAGGCCGCCACTCACTGCGCCCGCGCAGGCGCCCACTGGTTCGTCGACCCACTGATGTGTACAACCTTTATTTTAGGATAGGTACTGTTTGTTTAAAAAGTAAATATCATAACGCACGCTTTTCAGGTTGACTGATGTGAGCACAGTTAGTGAGACTCATTTGCTTAAATAGGTAGTTTTTTTGCAAAAATTGCACAAATTAGAATAAAACCAATCTTAACAATAAGGATGGATAAGTAGAATAAACGAAGTAACACATTAACATAGAATTTTTTCCTTTAGTCATGAATGTCAAAGATCCAGATAAAGATCTACTGAAAACGATACTTAATTATGTAGATAAGAAAATATTTTAGCCACGTAAATAAAACAAATCATCTATATAAAAGCCATTAAGATGAAGTGTCAATTATTTTTGCGATTTAGGGCAACAATTGAATCATAACGCAATGAACTATAGGTTATATAAATAAAACTTCAATGTCGAACACTTTAAACATGCTAAATATATAAACATTTCCAAGTTCAAATACGACACGATAAAACGCAACAATCGCCTTCGCATGTCAATGAATCAAAAGTCGAATAAAATTGTTGTTATTGTTATTAAAATCGTTTCACTACACATCATTCAGGTAACGTGACTATAAAATTTTCTCTATAACGCAATTTAAGTCATTATTTTTTAAGTTTAATAAAACAATCACGTTAATAAGTACAATCGCAAGCAGGTGTATTATTTGGAACACGCTCGCGGCGCCTGCTTTTATGGTGTAACGCATTTATATAAATAAAATTATACCATCTTCGTGTGACCTCAAAGAAAATGTGAATTCGCAATAGCTTAAATGTCAAAGGCATATAAATTTGTTTATGTTTAACTCGACATTCCGTTCGTTTATTACTAATACCTAATTGTAATTGTAGGAATTTTGGAATTTTTAACCTTACCTATATATATATATATATAAACTACGTTCTTTTCAGTAATTTATATTGTGACATATTTTTTAGTATGTAGACTTTTGAATAAGTATCGGCTACGGCAACTTCATTTGATGATTTTATTATTCATGTAGATACCTACGTTAACTGTTCAACAAAGACACTTTCGAAAGAAATCATTAAGGTAATAATACTCTACTAAACACCATGTTCCGTCAATTGAATAGAAAACTGCATATTCTTGGTCGGTACACATAGTCAAATAGAAATAAGCAATCTGTAGGCACGTCCAGTACTTGGTAGCGTGCTTGAATGACAATGGCGAGTACAGGCATTCTTAGAGCAATGCCAAGGAACGGTTTTAAGAAAACAATATTCCGATGTTGAACGTTAACGAAATACTAATGAATGACAAATTCCTATGACGTCATTCTTCAATTTGTTACATGAGAACCAAACATCGAACTAGGTTTAGTAAGAAAAAAAGAAAAAAGTTTAATATTTAAAATCTGCATACGCAAAATAAAGCAGTGAGTAGAATGAATTGTGATAATGTTGTGGTTAGCTTAGCTATGGCTATGAATTAAACATTACCGTAATAAAAATGGGTTTTTACCAGCAATATTGTATTGAAAAAGTGTTTGGCTGCAGTCCAACTGCAAAATCGACAGATCACAAGATACTAGAGATCATGTTTTGAATAATTTGCGTTCCAGATTTATGTTTACTTTTACGATTTGTTTTTAATGTAAATTTTCTTTCTTTACAGAATTGGTCTATGCGGCTTTGACAATCCACACAGAGACCAGAAAACTATAGAAACAAAAAGACATATCGGACAGGTAAGCTCACACTGAAGTATTTTAAAATAAAATTTATTTTTGACAGTTACAATGAGAACATAGAGAAAGAGAAAAAGTAATTCCTTATCCCATTTGAGTTTTAAAAAACGCTTCTTAGTGCTTGCCTACATGATAAAAGGAAGCCCTCTGCAGAATTCCAAGCTCTTAGTCCCAGTAGTTTGGGCTGCCAATAGAGAACCACGACGTATTTAGAAGAGAAAAAAATAATACTTAATTAAGTTTTTACACTCACTCGGTCATCATTAGCCGTCATCTATGACACCTACGCTAAAAACAGACATGACCGAATTGACCGATCATCTAATAACCACATACCTTTAACTAACCGATATCCCATTACGATACTAAGCGTTTTTATTATAATTCCTAAACCAAGTAAATAATGACGCAATATTGCTGAACTAAGCTCAGTTACAAAGGCAGAAACTACAGAGGCAGAAACTATTAAAACTAGACGAAAATCTGTGAAACAGAACTTTGATTAATACCATACTCTTAAATAGACATTACTAACATGAAAACGCCCAAACATTACAAGTAAATGCGGCTTTTTAAATCACAGGGGTAATATTACATTACAACACGTGTCGGAAACAATTACAGATACATAAAAGGTTGCATAAGACCGAATGCCATAATTAGTAGGTACTCAAGCTGCAGTCACAGCAACGGCGTAATGTCATGAGAAAACTGTGATAGTCAACTTTGTATTGCTCAGTAACTTTTGGTGATATTCAATATTATGTACATTGGGTAAACTGTTATTAATGTTAGGAACAGTAGAGTAAACTTTGAAAATATATAAATACATCGTTATTGATTGTACCTAAACATATTTGCCAGATATAATAGGAAGTAGAGAAGAACTGGAATAATGTTTCGAAACAGTTCTCTCAAACAATATGATCTAATATGTTTTGACATTCAAATGAGAAAGATAACGAGCTGTCTAATACAAGGTCAATACCTTGGCAAATATTGATTCGGGTTCAAGCTTAACTATATCTTTAGATGTAGAGGCTAGGCTAGATAATTATCCTCTTCAAGACGTTAGATCTTCAAGACAAAGAAACATTTGAGATATGATTAATTCATTTTTATCTGCTCTAAATCTTTATATTAAACGTAAGGCCGGTAGCTAGACGAGCACGGTCAACAGTTTTATTACCCGTATCTAATTTTTGTGTACTTGAATCAAATCACCTATTCAAAATTACGAAAACTCTTCCTGATTCATGATCTGAGTGCAGCGATTCGATATTGATTGTGTTCATTTTGAAAGTAATCTATCAAATGGTTAACGGCCGCGTGCTTTAAACGTGCATCGATTATCCACGGACTGCTGAGTGTGTGGTATTTGAAACCGGCGTGCGACAATTAACTCGTTTCGTCAAACTCGCATTATCTACATCAGAACTGCAATGTTTGCTCCATTTCCCGCTATCTACTACCGGTAATTTTACACTTGCAAATCGCGGATATGTTCTAATGCCAATCGATAGCTACGATATTGTTATGGTTTATTTAGCGTTGTTTTGATAGCATAATCAATTTATTAGTATTCAATAATGTAGCTCGTTACGTAACATTCGTTATTTACGGCAATTAGATACATTTCATCGCTCTAGATGTGATAACTCAGCTGCAAGCTTAGTATAAGTAAATTATGTTGTATTCTAGATGTGATAACACGTAACTGCATAAACTAACTTGCACTTACCTAATACATGTTGTCACGTATGGAGCGAAGGTATCAACTCTAATCACTTGCTAGAAAAATAATAATTAAATATATAAATTATATTCATAATTCTGAATATATAACTCTTTATTGTACTTTAAATACATAAAATTTAAACAACAAAACAGATGTACAAAGAAATTATCCCTCAAAAATACATGTAAAAAATATTAAAATCATTACTGATCATTTTAAAAATTAATCCGTCTTTTAAGACAAATTAATTAAAATTAACTAGATCTGTGAAAACATTTATTACACGTCTCGTCTTTTTTAGAATCGTCATTACCACTTTAGCAGGAATTTAATTAATCTGCTGTTCAATCGAACTTTAAAACCAAAACCTTTTCCGCGCATTGTTTGAATCTGTTCCCAAAATTTAAATATGCATAACAATGATTTACTTGACATGCTGTAACAAACGTGAGACTCAGCTGATGTCATAGGTCAAAAGATTATTAGAATAAGTTCTTTTGTTGTGCACCTAGTTCGTCTCATAAATCATAGTAAGATGAATGGCGTTAAAATAATAAAAACCAATGCTTGTCGAGGCAACGACCTTGAAGTATTTGATGATGGTGAGATAAGGTATGACTCTGATGTCATCAGCCCTAACGGTGTAGACAACAACATGCTTCACTTTTGTTTTAGTATTGATGATGATTAATCACTTAGTTAAGTTCAGTGTAAACATAAACTAAGCGACGAAGGCTTAACTGAACTACAATAATTTAAAACTAACTATAGTAGCATTTTCTGTTCTTTCAACAGGGAGTGAAAATCAAAATGGACGATGCTGGCAATATACTCATCAGACGCTACTCCAAGACTAGCGTATTTGTGAGGAGTACAGCAGCGACCGCCAACGAAGAAACAGCTATAGGCCAGGACATACTAAAGCTACCTGGATATGCACTGGATCAAGAGAAAATATTCAAGGTAAGAATTAACTTTTTTTAATAGTGCAAGTTGGACTCGCTGTATTCCGCACATATCTAAAAGCCAGTAAAAAATAAACTGCGCATAAGTAAACTATTCTATCAAAATGTTGATCGAAACTTCAGGATTATATTTACTCCATTTCCCATGGGCATTCCCAAAATATGGATCTTTGCCTTCATTTACTTTTCATGATGAACACCCATGCAAAATTTTATGTACCATCAGCCAAATATGTGGTCCACCACCCTAAAGTTGATAATCCTTTGCATGTCATAAAACAATAATGCCAATAGACGCGTGTCAACTTGAAAGTTCGACTTATGCAACATATTCATTTGATAGGAACCTGTTTAAATATTTATACAGCTCTTATTTGGCCGACCGTACCTATCTAAACGTAGCGGTTGATATTTTTGGATTCTATCCCGATTCCGTGGGAACATTTGAAAATAATTATAAATAAAGATAAAAAATGGGTATGTTTTAAGCGTTCAGCAATCTACATACCAAGTTTTATCCAAATATGTGCAACAGTTTTAGCCTCAAGGAGTAACAAAAACGCACACAGATATAACTCACAAACTTTTTAATATTAGTAAGATGAAAATTGTATGTATTGGAATTAGTAAAAAAAGCGCCTTAGTAGGCATGAGATGTTAATAAACATTACGACTTCAAACTTGTCTTATATATGAAAACCAAAGCTACAGTCAGCAATATTTACCGTCGTGACACAATTAAATTGGTTTAGATCAATCATGGTTCGATATTAGCTACTTAAACTGCAACTTTAATGACACGTTAATTGAGTAGCCAGCTTTAATTGGTATTTTCATTAAAACGTGACCTACATTTGCCTACTATTACCCACCGACTGCCAACAATTTTGAACCTAGTACAAAATTACATCTTCACTTTTGAAACTTAAAATTAATCTCATGTGATCCCTTTTTCTATTGAAATAAGACTCAGCGCTTAGCAACAAATATTCATCTCGTGAGCTCACAAGATTAGATGATTTGATTTCAATATTGAATGGGTGTTTACCAGCAATAATTTCCTTGGAGATGGAAGTGTTTGTAAAATCATATGTCGAAACACGGTCTATTAATTCCATGGTTGCCTACATAATGACCAAACTGCTACTTACTACGATGGTAATTTTCAATGAAGCAATATTGAGAATAAAATTTTCCTTTTTACTTCGTCTCTGCGATCTGAATCATTTCGATCAGTAAATTCACTTTTCTCACATCATTGCTATAATTGCTGGGATTGCTTTATCTAACATCGTACAACCTTAATGTCTTAGATTTCATAACTCGTAAAGACAATAATCGGAGAAAAAAAATTAAGAGCCCGGACATTACTCTAATGCGCGTTGCATTGTGGCTTCGGTCATTTGCGGTGCATCACGAGCATCCATGTTTGAACACGATTCAGAATTTGTTGGCCATGACATTGCTACATAATTTATTTTTAGTTGATGTCCATATTACTCAATCTTCATGAACTTGATTTGAATTTTTGATGAGACTACCTTCTTCACTTTCGTCATCGGTCTGTGTTATATGGTCCATAATGAGCGTGGCTTTAAGCAGTTTTATCGGGACAAATGATTTAAAACAATGGCACAATGGGACTCTTCCTAGAGAACGATTCGGATTCATTAGTAATTCATACCCCATTAACCGCAAAGTTTTACGTAACTCGGTTTGCCGCGAACAATGCAAAAAGATAGCACCATTAAGTAACGAAAAGAATGGTCATTGCCTCACTTATTTGTTGCCTCTTATTTTATTTTCTTGGGAGTACCCAACGAAAGCAAAATTGCCTCAAGCAAACTGAGCCATTGTCTGCGTTTTGTCCAAATTGTGTTGATTTTGTTATGCGCGTAGATTATTTTGTTAAGCTCAGTATTTGGCTTAGGTCGGTACTAGTCAGGCGCAAGAAGATTTTTTTAGTATCTATGTTATTACTTGCACTTCGCAAATCAGTACGAAGCTAACTCTAATCTCGTCAAAGCATAGAGCACTAAAGGTCTTCATTAAAAAAAGAAACAATACCCGCAAAGTGTTGAAACTTGTCGATCCCTGAGATTTTTTCCTGCGATCCATCGCGTTCCCACACCGAATTCTCGCGCCTAAATTAATAAGAGACAATGTTATCTGGCGTCTCATGTCAACTAAACCGCAGTTTCTGCACAAACCTGCTTTGTCTACAGTAATCTAGGGTTCTTTAATCGTACTTTTTTCTATCCAAATAATGCATTACGTAATTATACGATAAGGCAATTTAAAAACGAATCGCTTAGAAAGAAAAGAGAGAAAAATACTACGGATTTTTTTAGTACAAAATATGCTGGACAAAATTTGACTTATTATATAAGTTACTTATTTACTTACTGCTGAAAATTTTAAACGTATATTTGTAATAACAAAGAATATTATACGGATCAAAAACATAACCCTCCTTTTGGGTTTTACCGCAATCGGGTAAAAATTAATTGAGTCAGAATTAGAATAGTGTGATATGAGTTAAGTACTCATTCTTTTTTTAGAAAAGACATCTTACTACCTAGTGAATTGTAGGACTTAAATACTACTAAAAGTATTTACCTACCCCTTATTCTCATCTTTAGTTTCTTAAGTGCCAACTATGAAAACTACATTAATTCCATCCCATTTGGTTTGCTATTGCTGCTCTAAACAATTTTAAAGATCATTTATTACCTTGCGCAAAACTCAATTCATCACAACAGCCCTGAGTATGCTACCAATTAACTGATGGGATTATTTCGTAACAAAATAACAGAACAAACATTCCAGTTATCATTCGAACAGTTAAACCGTACCGGGTAATTTAAAAATTCCGTTGATATTGAACTAGCGTTAGAACGTCGAAATTTTATTATCATGTCGAGACACGACGCTATTGCAATCCTAACAATTTGCAAATTGGACTTTAAATCTTTGCATGTTTGGCTACAACGAAAATCTAAAACCACTTTCTCTATTTAACAACGTGGTGAAAAAACGCTGCTGTAGGGTACAAAATCAAAAGAGTTGAAAACAAATGATAAAGGAACTAAAATTTTACGTACTTTTATTGCACATTTAGGTACGTCAAATTTTCAATTACGTTCTATCTAGTTGCTGCCGATTGGAAACCATTTGAAGAAGAAAACTGAAAATTAGTAAAAATATAATAATCTTCGAAATTCTAGATTCATCTTTGAAGTTTTGATAGACAGTTGTGTTGCTTGTAAGTGATTAATTCACAGATACCAAAACTCTTAATTTCTGCTCTTAAAAAGTACAATTAGTCCCTTGGCAGAACAAAAGCACTAACAGCAACCCGACTACTATGTGTCAGATTGTAAACAACAATACTTCCGACGATTCTTGAACTAAATAGTTAACGTCACATAGAGTTGTGAGGCGTCGGCATCTTTAGAGATAACATCGCTTACCCGAGACGGATGGCTTGATGCAAGTGACGTTAAAGTGCACTGGTTATGTAACGACTTCATAAGACTCATTCAATTTCGATGCATCTGACGCGGCGGTTTTTGTTTTAGAGTACCTTTGTAGCACTCGTATAATTTGATGCAGGATAATACCAAAACACTTTTGTATAGTTCTTGTTCAATGATTCCATTCAAGTAGCTTTACTAGGTTTTAAATTTTACAAGCAAATAACAAGTGATAGTGAAAAGTAACTTTACGCCTGTACTATCAGTATCAGTACCTTTTGTTCGCCACTGGTTCTTGCAATGGTAATTTATTAGCGGGCTGTTTTCCGCAACTCAATGACGCTTTGCGCAAATTTTGCTTGCAATGATAACGTATTAAAATTGCACTCAGGTTTTTATAGTTGTCATATTGTAAACTCTTAATAAGTGTTTTGTAGCCAGAAAAGAGTCCCATCACAGCTTCCACTTCCCAAGTACAAAAGTAAACTTTATCCTGATCATACGTCTTATACAAAAAGGATATAGGATACCTACGTATAGTAGAAGTTTTATTCCTGAAATTTATTGAACCTACTGAACCCAGGTTTTTTACATCCATGCCTTATCAAAATGCGACCAAATTGCTGCTTACTTTTTATCGATTGTCTTTTCATTACCGCCTGATGTCTTGTTATGTAATATTAGCTCGATACGATCTCCAGCCTCAATTGATTCGTCTACAAAGAGACCGTTTTGATCAATGTGTATGTTTAATTGAGATAAAAAAGAAACAGCGTTTTTTGGTAGTTTGATTTTAATAATATGATCTTTATCTTAGATTACTAACACTTTCATATTACGAAATCCATTTATGATGTTACGATGACTGGGTTAAAATTCCAAACGTTATTATTATTCAATTTTGTTGAGGTCTTTGCCCTCTGTATATTTGCACTTCAAAAATTTGTTAGTTTTAAGTGAACGTTTAGCTTTAATAATTAACTAGAGGTATTCTTTCAAATAAATTAAAACCAAGTTATCTGCTTTCAGGATTAATGCACTGACAACCTTATCACTAAATATGTACCTAATCATCTCTATTTCTAAAACTTACCTATCCAAACTGGCTTTAAAAATTATTACCATATTTACACCTATAGTATCTATGAAGCAATTTAATGTATTACTTTTAACTTTAATTATAATCTAATCAACCATATCTAACTTTGTAATTTTTTTCAGCTATTCGACATGAAGAGATTCCAGGCAAATGTGAACCGAGAACTCCGGCGCTCCTACCCGGACCGCAGGCGACTCGAGGCCCAGTGCTTAAGCGCCATTGGCTTCGTCAAGGCAGAGAACGACCTGCTTGATTGCCCTATCTGGGTACTCATCATCAATGTGGTCGCCATGGACATGCTCAAGTCGAAGTTGCCGCCTGGTATGTATCAATACTATTACTCTAGGTGAAAAGAGCTTAGCGTGGAGTGAAAATGTTTGGTAGACATCCTGGTGAGTAAGGGTGCCAGACGAGCATAAGTTTTTGAGTCGTGAGTCACGTATTTTCTGTCTCGTAATTTCTGCTGCATTCGGTTTTATACAAAAGTCTAGTTTGTACCACACGGTGACTGTAAATTAGTTGTAGGAATTTTGATTGAAATAAAATATTATGAGACCAAAAGTACCTACTCGACTCACAACTCATAAAATTACGCGGATCTGTCTTCACCCTAAGAGAAGCGTGAGTTTGTTGTCTTCGGATGGAACAACTTGCAGTTTAGTTTAGTCTTACACTAGCTATTTTTGACTGCCGTTAACTTTGAAGGAACATTCAACAGGTCAAATGAAGTTCATTTCTTCAAGACACTAGTGGTTTAACTGTTACGTTAATAAAAATCACGAATTGATCTAAAAGTGAATTACCACGTAGTTTCTATCAACTAAGCCCTCTATCGAAGTTAACACATAAGTTTGCTACTTGGTATCAATACATCATCATCATCATCTCAGCCGTAGGACGTCCACTGTTGGACATAGGCCTCCCCCATAGACCTCCGTTGCTTCGGTTGGCAGCGGCTTGCATCCACCGTGAACCCGCGGCTTTAACCAGCCCGACATAGCCAAGCGAATTAGCTCGTTGAAGTGGCAATGGGCAGGCCAATATAGCACGGAGAACAGATGGCCGTTGTGGCTGAAAATTACTCGAGTGGAGGCCGCGGATCGGCAAGCGCAGCGTAGGACGTCCACCAACGAAATGGACGGATGACCTGGTAGTATCAGTACAATACAATACAATGACTCTTTATTAAACACCCACAAATATCAAGCGAATACAAAAAACAGGTACACAGAAAAAAAATTACAAGAAAAACAATACTGCGGGTCGGGACATAACTTTTTTTACATTTAGTATCGTAACAATGCAATGTATTAATTATATAATGTATTAATCAATAAGTAGTTGGTTTGTTCGTTATCATTTGTAGGTATAAAGACAAAAGACAAAGCAAGAACGAACAGTGATTCAACCAAATACGGTCAGCTCAGGACTGACAGATTAACAGCTCTTTCTTGATTCTTTACTGTATAGGATTTCTTTCTATACTCATACTCAAACTCATACTCTTTATTGGTAATATCATTATTACATGTTGCTTTGTTAAATTAATTTAATATATTCTAAGTGAAGGAATTAATTAAATAATTTCAGTAAATAATAGCCGTATACTGAATAGGATTTAAAATCCAATCACAAATATTAATAAATTGTGCACTCACCTACCTTTGCTTTATCAGATGAAACTACTAAATAGTTGTAAGTATAGGAATTGACAAGCAAATCCGGTTGTCACGTCAGCTTGGCCTTTGTGTGACCAAGGTCGTAATCGTAAGTTGCTTTCTATACTAGTTTACTAAGCTAAAGTTGCATTGACCAGCGTAGTTATATCGTTATAGGACTTTGTCTTATTTATTGAAAGCGTGAATGAGACCAAGTCTTTGTCGCTTAGATTATTTTGTGAATTAAACGTCAAGTGAGGATGAGGGTAAATTTTCTTAAAATTGCGTACTAATAAAATTAAATGTATTCTTACATACTCTTGAGCTTGCACTGACGGGTTTTGTTTAATACCCGGTTAAGAATAAAATTTGTCAATAACCCAATATGTATGTATTACTTACTAACTTCATTGCTCAACAGCAAAATGA
>NC_133489.1:18319586-18357094 GCF_025370935.1 Choristoneura fumiferana | reverse complement strand
GTTTCAGATGAAATATCTGTTGTTTTAAATGTAGAACTGTAAATCACTTTATGGGTTGCAATTGCAATACCTACGTAAAATCAACTATTATTAAACCAGGCATCGCTAGGAGCTCTTTTTACGTGCGTTGATTTGTACTTCTATTACGAGTAGATATTTTAACGTATAGCTAACTAGACTTTAAATAATTTATTGAATCAGGCGTTATTTTGCGGAGGTCCATATCAATGAACTAAAATAATTTCCTTGCTCACCCGCTAACTTACGATAGCTAAGCTTATGCAAAATATGCGTGTTCATGCAGTTCCTCCACCTCCACACTGTAAGAACACACACAAATCACACAAACCCATCTATCACCACCACCACACTACACTGACGCGTTTCGAACCCAACCAGAGCTCATCTTCAGAGTGACATATTTTGCATAAGCTTACCTATCTTAAGTTCGCGGGTAAGCAAGGAAATTATTTTAGTTCATTAACTAGACTTATTATGTAATTTTAGTGAACAACAATGAAACCAATTCAGCAATAGGGTCACCTGATGATAAAGCTGGTAAGTAAGTAATTATGGCTATCCTCAGCCATGTACAAGATCGGTAGGATTTTTATATGTAATTATTTTGCTATAAGTTATTCACTGCATTCATTTATAATCATCTTTTTACTAACTGCTTGGATTTTTATATTACTATATAATGATGAAAAAAAACAGTAAAACATGTGAAGAAATATGCATACTTACCTATATTCATTTGGATATTTTCATTTGAATATTGCTAACTTACAGTTTTTTTGCGTTCAAGAACGAAGTCCAATCAGCAAATGGGTCACTTGATGGTAAAAATAGTAATAAAAAGGGTAAGTAGTGACTGCTGCCCATGAACATTTTACCTACTACTGTGGGGTTACAAACATATTTTTCGACCTAAATGGGCTAAAATTACATAATTTAAAGTCGATTTGCATATTTATTTGAAAAAAAAAAAACTTCTTTGGCTTCAATTGGCTTCAATGATGATGATGAAAAGTAAATAAAACATATAAAGCGATAAAACGTGCATTTAGTTCAATACTTTCTATAAATCTTGCTAACTAACAGTTTTTTTTTAGTGAGCAGTGAGGAAGTCCAATCAGCAAGTGGGTCACTTGATGGTAAAGATGGTAAAAAGGGTAAGTAATCACCGCTGCCCATAAACATTTACAAGCCGCGGGGTAACAAATATGTCGCCAACTACCACTATTTTTATGATCATTTAAAATTTACTTTTTTATAAACTTTTTTAGCTTCAATGATGATATAAAGACAATTAAAATTTAAAGGAATATGCATGTATTTAGTTGGATATTTCTTTTGAATCATGCTAACAAGAGTTTTTTTTAGCGTCCAGAAAGGAAGTCCAATCAGCAAGTGGGTCATTTGATGGTAAAGATAATAAAAAGGGTAAGTCAGCACCGTTGCCCACAAATATCTAAACACCGCAGTGTTAAAAGAACGTTATCAGCCTAAATGGGTTAAAACTACACACCATTACTTGCATGTTCATTTAAAATTTACCTTTTTTACCAACCATCCAAAATAAAGCGTGCATTCAAAAGAGTATTTTTCTATGAATCTTGCTAACTCACAGTTGTTTTTTAGTTTCCAAAACGGAAATCAGTTTAGCAAGTGTGTCACTTAATGGTAAAGATAGTAAAAACGGTAAGTAATCACTGCTGCCCATAAACTTCTACAAACAATAGGTAGGGTTATAAATATATTTCCCACCTAACTGGATTAAAATTAAATATAGCTTAACCATTATATACATGTTGATTAAAAATATACTTTTATTCCAAATTTTCTGGTTTTCAATGATGATAAAAAAAATATTAAAAGGAATACGCATGTATTTAGTTAGATTTTTTTAATCAAGCTAACTTATAGTTTTTTTTTTAGTGTTCAAGAAAATATTTCGATCATTAATTGGGTCACTTGATGGTAAAGATAGTAAAAACGGTAAGTTATCACCGCTGCGTATAGGCAATCTACAAATTGTGGGCTTACAAGTATGTTGTCAACCTAAATGGGCGAAAATTACATACCGCTATTTGCATTATTCTTTAACAAAAAACCAACTTCTTTGGCTTCTATGATGACAAAAAGTAAATAAAATATGTAAACCGATAAAACGTGCATTTAGTTTAAAAAATCTATGAATTTTGCTAACTCAGAGCTTTTTTAGTGTCCCAAAAGGAAGCTCAATCAGCAAGTGGGTCACTTGATGGTAAAGATAGTAAAAAGGGTAAGTAATCACCGCTGCCCATAAGCATCTAAAAACTGTGGGGTTATGCCGATCTGAATGGGCTAGAATTACATACCACTACTTGCATGTTCATTTAAAATTAACTTTTTTTCCGAACTATTTCAGCTTCAATGATGATGATGAAATATCAATAAAACATGTTCACCGATAAAGCATACATTTAGATGTATATTTTTATATTAATGTAGCTTAGTTTTTTTAGTGTCCAAAGAGGAAGTCCAATCAGCAAGTGGGTCACTTGATAGTCAAGATAGTAAAAAGGGTAAGTAATCACCGCTGCCCATAAGCATTTACAAATCGTGGGCGTACAAATATCTTGGCAAGCTAAATGGGCTAAAATAACATACCACTATTTGCATTATTCTTTAAAAAAAAAACTTCTTTGGATTCAATAATAATAAAAAAATCAATAAAATATGTAAACTGATAAAACGTGCATTTAGTTGAAATTTTTTCTATGAATTTTGCTAACTCAGAATTTTTTTTAGTGTCCCAAAAGGAAGCTCAATCAGCAAGTGGGTCACTTGATGGTAAAGATAGTAAAAAGGGTAAGTAATCACCGCTGCCCATAAATATCTAAAATGGTTATGGATATGTTGCCGATCTGAATGGGCTTAAAATTACATACCACTACTTGCACGTTTATTTAAAATAAACTTTTTTTTCCGAACTATTTCAGCTTCAATGATGATGATGAAATATCAATAAAACATGTTCACCGATAAAGCATACATTTAGATGTATATTTTTATATTAATGTAGCTTGGTTTTTTTAGTGACCAAAGAGGAAATCCAATCAGCAAGTGGGTCACTTGATGGTAAAGATAATAAAAAGGGTAAGTAATCACCGCTGCCCATAAGCATCTAAAAACTATGGGGTTATGCCGATCTGAATGGGCTAGAATTACATACCACTACTTGCATGTTCATTTAAAATTAACTTTTTTTCCGAACTATTTCAGCTTCAATGATGATGATGAAATATCAATAAAACATGTTCACCGATAAAGCATACATTTAGATTTATATTTTTATATTAATGTAGCTTAGTTTTTTTTAGTGACCAAAGAGGAAGTCCAATCAGCAAGTGGGTCACTTGATAGTAAAGGTAGTAAAAAGGGTAAGTAATCACCAAAGCCCAGAAGAATCTACAAATACGGTGTTATAATAAATATGTTGCCGATCTAAATGGGCAAAAATTACAAACTACTACTCGCATGCATATTTAAAAATACTTTTTTTACAAACTTGGGAAAAAGACATTTAGTTGGATATTCCTTCTGAATCTTGCTAACTTACAGTTTTTTTTTTAGTTTACAAGAAGGAAATCGAATCAGCAAGTGGGTTACTTGATGGTAAAAGCGACCAAAGTGAGAAAGGTAAGCGTAACCGCTGCCCATATGTACGTACACCTATCTGCAAGTCATTACCAACAAAAACAAAGGCATTGCCAACGTAGAGGGCGCTTTACTCGTATTTTTAGTATCTCGTATAAGATTTTAATTGATTCGTGTGGTTACAGCACAGCAAGGGTAAAGGTCGTAGCTTAATTTTAGTTCCACAATGTTTAAGCTCATGATAATGACGAATCAATAGGTGATCTCTTAGTGACATTAAAGGTGTCAGAAGACAATGACCTAGAATAATGAAACCCTCAACCTTTAACGTCTCTAATAACTGTAGGTTGCCGTAGTCGTGAAGAGACATGATTGCCATCTGAGCCACGTCACGATGCAACATTCATGTCGTCGATGATTGCGCAGTTGCAGGCGCTAAACGTTCGGAATGTTTATTCGATTTTGGACGGTTTTATTGGTGTTATTTTTATTTTATATCGATGAAAATGTTCGTCTCTCTGATTTCTCGATGAATTTTAACTGATTTCGTTTTGATATCTGGTATATTTATGCCACTACAAAGGTCTACATACACACACACACACACACACACACACACACACACACACAAAATCACGCCTGTAATTCCCAAATCGGGTAGGCAGAGCACACGAAACGTTACCGCTTTGGAGCCAGTTTTAGCAATTTTAGGTTCTAAGTTTGACAAAAACGGTAGAATAGTGACAGGTTGCTAGCCTGTCGCCTACGGTATACCTTAACCTATATCCTCAGTCGCCTCTTACGACATCCACGGAAGAAATGGAGAGGAGTAATTCTAACCCGACACCACAAGGTCTACATAGATTTAAAAAAATCATTATGAAATCTGGAATTCAATTTTGCGTCTTTTCACAACGTGAATTTTTGGTAACATAACATGTACTTACTCCAAAATTGAAATTTTGTAGCTTGGTTTGACCTATGGGCTTATATCCATAACAGGGTCGTTATCGAGCTCGGCGCACCTCTGAGCTTTTCAGAATTTATATATATGCGATATCACATTTGAAGTGTATCACGAGCTTTACGGGGAATGAAAACCACCACATAGAAATTTAATGGTGTGTTTGAAGTTCCCAATCCGCGTTGGGTTTGGATGGGTACTACGGCCCAAGCTTTCTTATTCTGAGAGGAGGCTTGTGCCCTGCAGTCGGACGTACATCTTATAGTCCTTGAAAATGTATTTGTTACTATTATTAATTATTTCTTTTTTAGATCACCTGATCACGGATCAAGCGCACGTGATTAAAAAACATACACTGACTAAACTTTTGTCCACAGTGCAACGACCAATGGACATTAAGAACCGCCCTCGCATACCAATACCCGACGAAGACCCGTACAGCATCGCTACCAACACTGCCAACGGTTCAGGGTCCTCGGGAAGCTCTGGTTACGGGCTCGGGAACGGGCACGGGGTTGTCGCGGCCACGAGGGAACAGCTCATGATGCAGATGGGCCAGCGACGAGGTGACAAGCCACCGAAGCTGCCGCCAAGAGAGACCGGTTATGGGCCTGCTGATATTCCTAAGGTAAGACTTTAATACTTTATAGGCCCGGCTACACGTAGCGACTTGCATGCGCAAACGGTTTGTGAAAAAATTGACCCAAAACTGTATGGCGTTCAAAAGCCATTTGTGTGTATACCGTTTTGCCGTCTTAACGCACATGCATGCTTGTGCAAATTAGAATTTACTCAAGTACCTATGATTGAGCGTGTAGCCGGACCCTAATAGGTACGCTACGTCGAAAGCCGGGTTTTGACTAGCAAGAAAAATAATGTAAGTTGCAATACATGCGAGGCCGTAAAGCCAACGAGTTTAAAGACTTTGAAGTGGTCAATCGAGCGCCGCAATGTAATGAAACTTGCACGATTTTCCTTGCAGGTGTAAACTGGGCTTTAGGATTACTTTAGACTAGTGTTTACCCGCGGCTTCGCACGCGTAAACATTAAATTCAGCAGTTAAATTAAAATTCTGGGATTTTCACTAAATTCTCATGGGAATTCGGAAAAATTACATTGTGGTCTTCATTGACGTTACATATAAATCAACCGTCTAAAAATTTCATACTGAAACCAGCGGTTAAGATTTCAAAGTTTTATCTTGATCCCATGGGCACATCCTAATAAAAGTCACGTAGGTACCTACGTGTTATTTTCATTAAAATCTATTCAGTAGTTTACAAGTACTTACTTAAGTAGTAACGCGAAAGTTTGACGCTATGTCAGTATATTATGTATATTTATGCCCTCGACTATACTTATATTCGAGCTAACACTTAATGTACCAAACACAAACTAGGTAGTTCCAGTCGACGCCAGGTCATTTTGTAATGGATTTGAGACGTTTTGTTTCGTTTATTACTCGTAAATAACCCATAACCTCATACGTTAAACTTTAAACCAAAAGCTTACCCAAGGCTCAGGTTTTTTATACAATAGTGATACAAAAACTTAATGACTAAAAAAACAAAGGCCTGCGTTTTTAGGGCACCAGATCTAGGCCATTAATTATCTTCCACTGTAAAGGGTATATTTATAAATGTGCCTGAATTAGATTTCAAATGTCAAATTTAATAATGTCGATAGTCCTTGAACATGCCTTTACAAGTATACCTAATAGTATCAAATTGCATTCGACTAATTGATAATCTACGCAATTTTCAGAATCTATAACTCGCTCGCAATTCGTGACGATGTTATCTTACGTTTAGACTCGCACAAATCACAAATACTAGACATAGAACCTACGTGATTCAATTATCAAGTTTCAAAATTACATAGCAATGACAGATTTTTAAGTATTAACGTATTAAGCTATTGTTGGATTTGCAATTCCGTTTTTGATAGTCACACAATCAGTTACTGAAGTATTTGATAAACTAAATACTAAAGTGCAATTTTTAGCTGGTATCAAACCGTGTTTTTTTTGTTCATTGATATGCTAGTTTTTTTAAATCTGTGAAAAGAATGCGGAGCAGTATTTCGCTACTCCTGACGCCTGTATACTTGCCATAATATTTTAAGTTATTTTCAACCCATTTGAAGCTCCCGCTCCGCTCAATCTCAGACCTCTCACACCATTAGCTCGCAGACAACAATTCAATTTTCAACAGATTATTTATCAAACGTAACTACGGCCTGCCCTTCATGTCAAATTAATTTAATGGCGCCTAAATTAAGATACCGCCTCGCACATGATTGAAAAACATTTCCATATTCGTAACACGAGTTGTGGTTGCCAATGCCAATCGCCGCGGTAATTCTTGCAAGTGAAAATTGCCCCACGAATTTATCATCTCGGTCATAATGCCGGCTTTTATTCGAAGTCTGTTCTTTGATGCTTAACTTTCTCGCGGGACGAATCTGAAGTCCTTGTAACACCAGTAAATTACATTTAGACATGGTTGCTATATCTCAGCATTCGTCCTGAGAATTCAAGAGACTCTTTTTAGGATTATGACCGGATATTGTAAATCTAAGGATTTTCAGAAAATACTTGAAATATATACTAACTATGTACTACTTAGATTAAAATTTGCAACGAGTGATTTTTTTAGATCTTTTGGTTAAAACGTTACTAAACAGCATAATCGAGATCCACAGTGCACAAAGTTACTAATAATATGACTTTTAAATTGCATATTACTTTGCGAAGAAAACAGATATACAATAAATTCTCAGGATTTTATTTTTTATTTTTTTAACTGGTACCTAACTCTAATTTAGACGAGCCGTATTAGTCCGCTTGTAGACGTCCGTTGTTATCACCGTCCATCAATGGACCGTTTTTTTCCGGACTTGCGGTGTTGTATGGCTTACATTGAATGAATGTGTGTACAGGCACCAGACACTTGTCCGGCGACTAAGCCATACAACACTGCAAGTCCAGCAAAAAAAAAGTCTGTTGTCCGGTGCAAAACAACGGACGTCTACAAGCGGCCTTATTATTCAAGATGCATGGCACGTGATTACCAAAAGTTTTCTTAGCTCACAGCTTAAAATAGGATACGTGGGAGAGGCCCAATCACTTGAGACTAAAGTCATACACATTCGTTTTCGTAACGTTCTAATCGTTAACTACGAAGTTAAAACCCATACTAAACATTAATCATAACAATATTTTGGAAGTTTAGTCATTAAAATAACTTCACTAAATCTACCTGCTTCTTTTACAACCTGTCAAAAACCTGAGACCGTAAAAATAAAAATCATACCTAAAGCCACTACAATAAATCTTGAGGAGCTCTTAGCGACACAAACAATTTTTCAAGCCCCACAAATGCATTAAGGGCGATAAGGGACCGATGAATGCAAATCGAATGCGAAAAAGTGTCACCCGAGAAGAATAATGAAATACACATTCTGTGAAAAAAGCCACACGACCTTTTTAAGAAGCATTTTTATCAAAACCATTCCAAAGCGTTTATTCTTATTTGTTCTCTTATACAAAGTATTTTAGAATACAAATCTGTATAAAATTCAGCTGAGGGTTGGTTTAGTTCAACTGAAAAATTCTATTTAAAATATCGTCAAGCAACGTCTCACGCCTTTGAACATCGAGCAATGCAGGAAGACATAATTGTTAACCACAATTTTAAAAAATTTTGAAACATGAAAACAAGGGTTCAGTCAAATATTCCAAATTAATTTTAAAACACCCTGAGTATAGCACCAACTTTTATTTCAACTTGTGCTTGAATAAAGCAATAACGATTGCAAATGTTCTTTACCTCTATGTTGATGATTGTATACTTTTTAGTCCTTTTTAAAATACGGCTCCAAGCTTATTTCCCTCAGATTTCAAGGTCCATATAATTACGGCAAAAGAACCTCTGCCTGTCGTATCAACAGACGTGTCTGGATAATTGGGGTAATACACAATTATCCTTACATTCCAAGAACAATGTAATCCTTTGTGTTCACGACTCATAATAGTCACATTATTACCGGCAAATGATTCGTAACTAAAGCTATTTCTTGGGTTCCATGGTCAATATGGCACCCTTAAAGTTTCATTTTGTTTGTCCGGACATATTATTGTTTATTCGTAAGTCACACGCAATCATTTAACTGACCTTTGATTAAAAATGATTTAAAATTGGTTGACGTTTGATGTTTTGACGTATCAATGTCACCGTGCAGCATCATCTTCCTCTAGACGGGTGTAAAATGTGTAATGTTAACCGTGAATTATTAGAAACTGTCACCACATCTCTAGTTCGTGTCCGTATTTTGGAATTGCAGATGTCCTCAACATGGCTCGCACATGACAAGCGAAACGAAAGTTACGATTTTAAGGAGGTAGCCTGTTCTAGGTACAGAACTCAGTGGCGCGTATATTGTTATATACGCTATACGCGCCTTAACCTTTTTTTTTCAAAGAGCCCAAGCTCCTGCGCATATAATTTATTGAGATATACCAAAATCATGACACAATCATGATAACTCAAACATGACTCGTACAAGCCTCTTGATCGCTTTTCAGATATAGTCTCGCCTCCCGTTTTTTCTCCAATTCTGAGTGACTTTCTCTAGACCTTGCTGCATCGTCATCTAGTCGTGACCGGCGCTCATTGAATAACTATTATGTTGTCTTTAACATCACTAAGGTTTAATATATCTGATTTGGGGATCAAAGGGCTTTTCACTTGAAATTCCTATCGTTAGTTTTTAGACTGCTGTATTTATTTATAGTCTTAGTTTTTTTAACAAAATCTCTGATACAGAAAAGAAAAAAAGGTTTTATTAGGTAGAGAGACATTAACAGAAGAATCGTCTATTTTTATAATAAACAAAAAAATTCTATCCACTTACGTAAACCAGGTCTTCAGATATAAAATTTTGAATCAATTCAGGAACATTAACTTCGTACCAATTAATCATTAGGTACTTATCTCTAACAATAAAATTGACGAAACTTAAGTGACAACTTGACATACCCTTAACTTTGTCATCAATAAATACAAGAATAAATACATAAATATAAAAATAAATATTTTGCATGTCCCTTCGGTCGTTCGAAGGGTAGTGTTCATAATTTTACCCCGATGATAAGATCCTTCTTCTATATGACGGTCATATAAGGCATTATTGTTGATATCATCTCCTTATAAGATAAAATCTTGGTTTGGCGTGGGTTTAGACGATTATTAGCACATTGTTTTTGTACAATTTCTAGCCACTATCTCAAATACGTTGTAAAAAATGTGACTTGTTAAAGATAGCAGACTGAATCTGAATACATTTGTGAAGTCAAGTAATGCAGATTTATATAAATGTCAAATCAAAGTTGTTGTTTTTATTGGCTTTGAATGGATCTGCTATTTCGCAATTTTATAGAGCATTTAAGTTAAGAGCGTTTATACCTGCAGAGCTGGCAACGTTGCATTTTTGTTAGTTTATCTCGATTATTCCATAAAAATTGAATGACAATTAAAAATAGAACTGTTCTTAATGTATAAGTTAATGTGTCTACTCCAATAATTATTCGTGATAGACTTTTATATTCTTTAAAAACGAACAAATAATGTTTATTAACGATTTTTAAAAGAAAATAAAAGTATCACGCATAATTATTGGAGTAGATACATTAACTTAATTAAGGGGCTGTTTCACCATCCATTGATTAGCGTTAACCGACGGTTAAATGTGATGCCGTCTCCGTCTATTCGAACAAAAAAAGAGACGGCATCACATCTAACCGCCAGTTAACACTAATCAATGGATGGTGAAACAGCCCCTTAATCTCCAAATAACAACCGCTGAGGATAGAGTCATGACATTTTGCATAGCCGTTTTTAATGCAACCACGATGTGATTTTTGGTAATTCACACGGGAATTTTGTTAAATCCCGGAATTTCAATTCAACTGCTGTCTAATGATCTACGCGTGCGAAACCGCGAGTAAACTTTAGTAAGTAATAAGACCAGTTGGATTTTTAAAAAAATTGGACATTATTTTTTCCTTTTGACAACCATAAAAAAATATAAAGGTAAAACGCGTCAAAGTTCGGGAGTGGAGACAAGTAATGTCACATGTTAGTAAAACTAAAAATCAATCAAAATAAATCAATAAAACTAAAAAAAAATATAATAAAAAAATATACAATTAAAAAAAAACAAAAATCTAAATAATATGTTGTTAGTAAAATGTGTACCAAAGCATGACGTTGGTCGGAACTTAAACAAGCTACGTCCTTATTAAAATGATGTGCTCTATATTTTTTGCAGTTGCAGTAGCAAAAAATATAGAGCACAAAAATAAATATATTTTTAGTTAGTATGAGTACCTACATACTAACTAAAAAAATAAAATAACGTGCTCAATAGTCATTCTATTTCCTTTTCACGTTGTTTGTTTGTGTAAAAAGTGGTAACTGAATGAAAGGTTTGTAGTTTTTATTGGTTAACATAAGCATTTTTTTTATTTTCAGCCGGACTACGATGATATTGAGGACAACCGTCTGCCGAATCAGTTTCCTAGAGGCAAATCTGACAAGGGGAAGGATAATAAAAAATATGGTAAGTAGACTTATAGATTAATTAAGCTGAACAATATATGAATAATATTGATTGTCATAGAATAAAACTACAAAAAATGATATTGTTTTAAAATAAATACTCGCTAGATAATAGGCGGATATTTTCGCTTTAAAGGGTAGGTAGTATTACATTTTTTACAGAATCAGAGTAGTTTTTATAGACAAAACTGAATTAAGAACCTTTAAACGATTAATTTTACAGTTTATTTTTTAAATGCCATTTTTATAAAGTGAATAATAATTGTGATCATATTATAAACTCAAAATTACCTAACAAAATATTTTTAAAATATCAACACACGTGAAAGTGAAAATGGTTCAAGTACTCTTGTACAGTTAAGGTCAAAAATAGGTATCCTTGCACTTTAGTACCTTGTCACCGTATGTATTCCGACAATTAAAAAAAAAACGAAGTGACAGCGACAAACTAGTAAAGTGTAATTTATTGAATCAGATGTAAGACTAAAAATAGACTGGTAGCATGGTGTACGGTTGTGTTACTCTGAAGATGAGCTCTCGTTGAGTTCGAAGCGCGTCGGTGTGGTGTGGTGGTGGTGATAGATGGGTTTGTGTATTTGTGTGTGTTCTTACAGTGTGGAGGTGGAGGAACTGCATGAACACGCATATTTTGCATAAGCTTAACTATCATAAGGTCGCGGGTGAGCAAGGAAATTCTTTTAGTTCATTAGTAAAGTGTAAACATATTATTATCTTCGTCCTCGACCGTCCCATTCAGGTACATCAACTATCAAAACATCACTCACCATAGTGTCAGGACCACACTTCACCTTGGCTCGCGCACTCCCGAACACTACGTTTCAATTCTCGAACTCTTAACCTTAAACAATGCCTCCGTGTCGCAAACAGCTGACATTTGGAGCTATCCTTGATATTTGCCAGCGGTATTTGGAACGCAGTCGGCTTAGGGTTGATATTCTTCCTGACTTACCGTGTTTAAAGGTGTCGAGTAAATAGGTGTTTAGGAAAAGTTGAAAACCATTTTTTTTACATGAAACTGACCCTGATTGGCGCCTATCTCGCCTGTATAACTCATTCTTTCTGTGGAAGCCACAAAACTATGTAATTATAAATTATTATATAAGAATAGTAGATTAGAGCTAATTCTACAAAACCGTAATGTTGAAAATAGCCTGAATGGCTTCGAGAAAAGTATGCTACGGCCGTGCCTTTGTTTTTGTTTTGCTCTACTTGCCGGGGGCACTACCGTGCCCCCAGAATCGATTTTAAAAATCTATATGATGGTAACTCAAAAAACGTGTGTGTTTAATGTCGATAGTTTTATTTTCTATTGTATTATTTTGTCGGCATAGTTTACATATATATTCGTGCAAAATTACAGCTTTCTAGCATTGATAGTCCCTGAGCAAAGCCGCGGACGGACAGACAGACAGACAGACATGGCGGAACTATAAGGGTTTTTGCCATTTTGGCTCCGGAACCCTAAAAAGTAACGATATGATTAGGATTTTTACTAAAGAGAATGCAAACGATGACATTTCTATTTCTCTTGTTATAAGTTCAAGAGTGATAGGGTGATAGCCAAGCACTTGCCTAACTGAATTCGAATATACCTAGCAATATATAATAGATTGACGTATAAAACTAAACGGAAGAATTAAAGTCTAGGCGCGACCTGATGTGACTGTTATTATTTCTATCCTTAACGCGTCCAACCAAAATAAACAATTTTGTATACTTTTGTGAAACATCTTAGAATACCAAGACTATATTTATCAACAGATGTATTTTACCAACCTAATAAATTGCAGGTCATAGGACATAGACACACGGCACGCACGCCGTATGGTCAAAGCCTGTGGACAACTAGTTTAATCGCTTTTCATGTTCAATGTACCTTGCTCCGTGCACATTCGTGCATGTTCGCGGCTTTAGGACAGTTCTGATAAGACATTAATTTCTGTTTATCTGGTTCTACGAACATCGTCTTGTCACGTGGTTCAGATCGGCGAGTCGAAGGAAATCGTAGATCTAGCTAGGGTCTTTGGCCTTATACCACGAGAACGTGTTTCTATTTCAAATTGACCAGGTTTTTACTAGATTTTCTATTATACTTCATTGCGAACTAAACCATTATTTTATTTTATTTATTTGGGGCATCGACAGCAATGCAGTACATTATAATAGGTAGGACTTATAGGTACTAAACAGAAAGCCAATAACATCATCAATCAAGCGAATCATACCTACTTAAAACTAACACAGACACAACAAATTATTGTTAGTGAATGAGTCCACATACCTTATTTAGTTTAAAGGCCTCTGCGGCCTACCTACTCACAGAATGAACGTTTTGATTTTTGATTGTGCTAAAACTCTTTTAGGATTCTTAATAAGCAACTTTGCGATTTCCATCCGTGTGTCTGTCTGTCCGTCTGCTCATCCGTCTGTGACTTAATTTAGTTTTACAGAATACAATTTTGTTTTATTATGACATAAACAAAACTTAAGAATTTGTCTTAAAAAATTAACCATCTTTGTATCTTCTTTATTTGAACATGGTATAACTAGACTTTGTTAAACGTCTAAATAAACCCATATTTATCAATTTTCAGATGACCCGTACTACTGTGGTCTACGAGCTCGCGTACCTAACTTCGTGAAGGCGAACGGCGTTAAGATACTACCGGCGATGGCAGAGCGTCTTACGCTCAAAGACGCCCCAGTACCCACCAAGCGATTCAGCGTGGCTCACGCCCACCCTGGGCCCTTCCCGCCCCACATGGCCCCTTACGCTCACGCCCCTTTGCCTCCACAAGCCCTCTGGCACGCGCGCTCATACGAAAGCGGAATCGGTGCGTACTCACGACCCCCGAGAAAGGAAAAGCTCATGTACCAATTCTACCCCGACAGGGAACGCCGGCTGCGTCCACTAGTCATCCAACAGCCCCGCTAGTGTACATAAAGACTAACCTCGCACTTTAACATCCTGAAGCAGGCTCTTCGCTCCAGTATTGGTATTTAAACGTCATTTTTCTGTTGCTTAGCTTACTCTACGCCTGGCTGCTTCAGATTGCATCCTCAGTCAAGTAAATCTTGTTTTATTTTGGATTGTTACTCCTAGTATTGTGTTCCTCATCACTGGGTGGCAACAATTTTAATTTTTCTTTCCTTTCATGTTTCTGTGGGAGCACCTATTAGACCTTCTGGTATATAAAGGTACTTTTCTCTGAGCATCTTTACTCTTTTGTTTTTTGTTACTATTGTTAATGTGTTGTTCTGATTAATAATTTAATTTGCACATCTGTAAGGTTTCTTTGTTTTATAATTAAAATACCACAAACGGGATTTATCACGCTAAACACACGAGTAATATTTACCTCAACGTTTCGACCACATTACAGTGGCCGTGGTCACGAGTAAGCTGAAGTCTGGGGTGTTAAATCACGTCAACGTCAACGTCATTTTTCTTCAAGAATGGTGCATGAAGCAGTTATTTATTTATTTACAAATATATTTTTTTTATCTCAAGTGCTTCACGCACCATTCTTGAAGAGAAATGACGTGACTTAACACCCACGGCCACTGTAATGTGGTCGAAACGGCAAGGTAAATATTAAGTACTCGTGTATTTAGCGTGTTATGTCCCGTTTGAGGTATTTTAATCATGAGTGATAATCACGAAAGTTCTTTGCTTTAATTTGATATTAATTAGATTTTGGTAAAATATATTAATTATAATAGCAATCATTTGTATTTAATTTGTCTGTATAGCATAGCCTAACATCAATAATTATATCAAGCTTTTGGCAACGCGTGCGATTGGTATCGATTCCCATTTTTGTTTGCTTGTTAACGTTCATTTTATCCGTAAAATGTGTTAGAAAACAATTTTCTTCTTAATTTTCCTTTGCTTAGTTATTTAACGAAAAGTGACAGATACATAAATAAAAGTTACATAGTATAATAGGTATGGTCAATAAGGTAAACGTCCTACTGCCCGACACCCTAATGTCACCTCTATACAGAGTGTAACATTTATATCGGTCAGTATGGGAAAGTCTGAAACTATAAGACATACGAAGATCCGCTCTTAGGAACCATGTCATCGATTTTAATAACAAGGAAAACTGCATCCATACATTTTCAAAAACTTGTACTCAGCTCGGGAATCGAACCCGGATGTTTTGAAAAATAAAACTTATATTATTAAAGAATATGAAATACAGTGCATTTTATTCATTCTAGATATCGTACTTCATAGTAACATTTATTGCTTATGATCTGCACTACCGATATCGAAATAGAAATAATGTATGTTTTATTTTTCAAAATGACCGAGTTTGATTCCCGAATCGAGTAAGTTTTTTTTGAAATGTATGAATGCAGTTTTTCGTCTTATTAAAATCGAAGACATGGTTCCTAAGAACAGATCTTCGTATTTCTTATAGTTTCAGACTTTCCCATACTGACCGATATGAATGTTACACCCTGTATATTGCTAATGAAATAAAATTAAACATGCCAGCTTTTGGGACAGTGACGAGTACTCGTACGTTTATAACTTTTTATTTTAGTCATAGAGCAAATACTAAATAGGTAGTTAGATGCAGCATTTTAGGGTGAGATCTTAAACTAATAGGCAGACAGATCATAGTGCAAGTGATGCTTTTGCGCAAGTCTCAACCCCAAAACTAATTTAGTTTTAACTTTCGTTCCGCATAGGCGCAAGATTTATTTTCGACGACTATGTTGCATGGACATGAATATGAGCACAGACATTAACACTTGATATTTGACACTTACTTAGATTTTGATTTGTAGATGAGGTATCGGTCGCATTTTAATCTATTTCATTCAATATTCACCTGTTTGACGAGATATTTTACAATATAAATCTCTCGTCATTTAAAAACTCTTAATTAAATAAATTTACACAATAAAATAAATATTATTTGCTTTATATTTACTCTGTGTCCTACATTATATATATTTACTTCGTGTTCGTAAACAACTCCCTACGCAAATGTTACGCAAATGCTTATCAACACCAAGTTAATTAGAAATATGTTATTATTTAGTATGTCATCGCCAACAGGTATAATTATTGTGATGTTAACAGGAAATAGATTTAAATGTGACATGGTCTCTATCCGATACGTCAAAAAGGAAGCAGAAACCGAGCAATAACAAAATACTAGACACTTGTAACTGTGTAGGTACCTACCTACATGCTTAAGAGAAGTTTCCCTGCCAGCCACGCGGCCGCGTTAGTATTCGTTTGGGATATTGCTGTCTTTATCTCTCGTGCATAAGCGCTCGCAGCCGTCCCCCCCATGCCTTCCGCAATGACGTCCGTAATTTATATCGAGATAGCTGTAGGCTTTTCAAGATTTGGGCGGTTGAATTTTGGGTTTCGTTGTCCTCATATTATACGAAAAGTATAGCACAGAAATCAATGATATTTTACAATCAAGATGTTCATTATGTTTTCTATGCCTGTGGTTTTTTCGATTTTTGTAAAAAATATTTATTAGTCTGTAATTCTCGTGCAAAGTTGACATCTTTTTTTTGACGACTTGAGCTCCTGTAATTCCGATATTACACAATTATATGAAAATCTGAAAAACCACTGGCATAGATAATTACGTCTACTTACAAAATTTCATCTATTTCTGTTGCCTAGTTTTCAAATGAGACCGGGACTACGTTTGTATGGAGAATGGAACGATGAGACTTCTCTTAAGAGCGAACAGTACCTAGGCACCGGAAGAAGTGTGAATTCACTTTGCTCGTCCCGGATACAGGCCCTGCTAGTTTGTCACGTAGCTGGCACTATAATTAACGACCACAATCCTTACAGATGGAGAGCACTACGATCCATACGCGTTGTACGGCCGCCTTCCTATGCCTGGGCGCGGCTTTCCGCCTTATCCGATGCAACAACAGCAAAAAATGTACATCGAAGACTGGGATTAAATTGCACCTTAACTTAAGACACATTAAATTTTCATTGTATATAGCCTCCTGAAATTACGGAAACTACGGTGTGCATGTTAAAGTTTAGGTAGAAACACACGCGTTGGATATTGTTACATTGATGTCGATGTAGGAAAAGCGTGGCATATATATAAAGCGAAAGCTTATATTTATTGGATACATAGGATTGTGTTATATCAATGTGACTGTATCTCAGATCGATAGTTAGTGTAAATACTCGGTTGTAAAATTGATTGTACAGTAGGGATAATGTTGTACACTTTTCATATTTTGTTGCATTCTTCGTTGATATTCAATGGACACTGAATGCGTCCGCCGCTTGAATTGTTTTTCTTTATAATATAAATTGAAGTTATTGTATTAATATGTTACTGGCCTTTTCTATTGTTTCGAAATTTAAAATAAGATAGAGTTAAAGATAGGTAGATATACCTTCTGCTTAGGTCATTATTGTCAATTACAACGTATCGTAGTTAGATTAAAATATTAAATTAAATATTGTGACTACAATGTATCACTGCCACTATATTTTAATACATTTTGACTTACGAAATGTTTGCTATTTATTTATTAATTGTGTCAATCCTAGTCAAAACTGGGTTGGGAAAACAAGACATTAACTGAGGTGAAATAGTGACTCGCATCGGTGGAAGCTTTGGTTATTTTTTACACAAAGAAAAATGAATACTAGTGATTAGTAAAATTTAAAAAATATAAGACTTGGCAACGTAATTTACAATGTCGACATTTTATGATTTTAATTCAAACACGTTTGAATTTTTTTTATTAAATTACCTACACAATAAAATTATGTTATAATTTTTTACAAATGTTTCTTCTTTTCCTTGTTTCTTTTGTAAATATATTTCCTTTTCTTTATTTTATCGAACTTAGAAATAATATTGTGTAACGTAGAAAAAAAACATACTTAACTTTCATTATTTTTAAATGTTCCAGGTTTTTCATACGTTTCCGCCAATACTCAATATAATCTTATATCAATACCAACTTAGTTTTAAATTATGTTTTAAGTAGTTATTCGATTGATGTAATTTATTATAAGTTTTATACAGTGTACGAATTATTACTATTTAATACGACTAAAAATACCATTAATAAGAATAAAAAATATTAATGTTCTTAATGAAAAGCTTAGGCCTCTGGCGAACTCCTGACAGAATCTAATAATCTTATAACATGCGATACATCGACGTAAACACACGCACTACGTACTTTTATTATTTTCTGGCAAAGTGCGACGTTTCTTTCAATATACTTCCATGCCTAAGTCGTCTCACTAATTAGGTTATACTAGTTTTTCACCTCCGACGCAAAAAGAGGGATGTTATAAGTTTAACCGCTATGTGTGTCTGTCTGTCTGTGGCACTGGCACCGTAGCTCTTAAATGGGTGGATCGATTTGGATGCGGTTTTTTTTGTTTGAAATCAGGTTTTCTAGCAATGGTATGTATGAAAATAACCTAACCTTACCTAACTAACAAAAAGTTGGAAAACCCCCGACATTGTCACTTCAAAGTTCAATATCTCATAAACGGCTGAGCCGATTTTGATAAAACATATCTAAGAACCATCGCTAGAAAAGTTAGTTTCAAATAAAAAAAACCGCATTCAAATCGGTACACCCGTTTAAGAGCTACGGTGCCACAGACAGACCCACAGACACACTTAGCGGTCAAACTTATAACACCCCTCTTTTTGCATCGGGTGTTCAAGACACACAGACACACATAGCGGTCAAACATATAACACCCCTCTCTTTGCATCGGTGTTAAAAACAGGCAGCCTAAAGTCTAGGATTCAAAAAGCTCAAATTTTGTATAGTGGTTCATTATAATGTTGTCAAGGAGTAAAGGACGGATTTAGTGTAACTCGCACAGGATAAGTTCTGAAACGGGGGCTAGGCCACGGCCACGAGGTTAGTTATAGACTAAGGGGCTGTTTCACCATCCATTGATTAGCGTTAACCGACAGTTAAATGTGATGCCGTCTCCGTCTATTCGAACAAAACAAATAGAGACGGCATCACACTTAACCGCCAGTTAACACTAATCAATGGATGGTGAAAGAGCCCCTAAAGCTTGTCAAGTTTCAGCTATAATTAAACACGTCAGTAGATAACAAGAGGGATATTCTGGGATATTTATCACAGGTTCTTCCCCCCTTTCCCTTTCATTGCATTTTTCTGTGGAAGACTCAAAGGATAAGTGACACAGACTGGAAAAGTTGGAAAACCCCGATTTTGTCACTTAAAAGTTCAATATCTCAAAACGGCTGAACCGATTTTGATAAAACATGTCTAAGAACCATCGCTAGAAAACCTGATTTCAATTTAAAAAAAACAGCATTCAAATTGGTCCACCCTTTTAAGAGCTACGGTGCCGCAGACAGACACACAGACAGACACACAGACATACAGACACAGATAGTGGTCAAACTTATAACACCCCTCTTTCGCGTCGGGGGTTAAAAAGTAGGTGCTGATGATCGGAAGAAAGTATGTTGCAATCATGTAAACAGCCCTGTAGATTTAGTGTTCGTAATTTTGTATCCAATAATTTAAGTGCCTTAATCTAAAGCGTCTGCAAAATCACTTGCTTCAAACATTGGAATAGACGTTGTCAGACCTGTACATTGTTTACTTGTAGAATTAATATTTTTTTATTAAACTGAAAATTGTATACCTATTAAAAATTAAAAGTTGCAGGTGCTACTTAGGTTACCATAAAGTATCTTTTAAATGTTTTACGTAATTATACTATTGTAAAGATACTCCTTCTTCGAATTGTCACAACAAAACGAAATGCATTTTCCAAGCATACTGTTATATGTTAAAACTAATCTTAACGTAACGGTAACAATTTCGACATCCTTAGGTTAATTGATATCAACATCCAACTTATATACTGTTACATAGGGTGTTGGTTAATGAGTAACCTAAATTATGTGTATATCGATAAATAAAAAAATATTTTTAAACTTTCTATTTTATTCACATTATTTATCTTGGTTTTGTATGTATGACACTGACTGAAGTTGACCAGCGATTCCTATTAAGAAACAAGAAATGTATGTAGCTCTATTATTATGCGGGATAGAAATAATTTACTGCATTTCTTTGTTAAATTACTAAATAAAGTACTACATTTGTGGTAGCATAGTTTTTAAGATTGGTTTTTGGAGTCTTTTTAGGGTTCCGGAGCCAAAATGGCAAAAACGGAACCCTTATAGTTTCGCCATGTCTGTCTGTCTGTCCGTCCTTCCGCGGCTTAAGGACTATCAATGTTAGAAAGCCGTAACTTTGCACGGATATATATGTAAAATTATGCCGACAAAATGGTACAATAAAAAAATAAAAATAATTTTTTTTAGGGTACCTCCCATAGACGTAAGTGGGGGTGTTTTTTTTTCTCATCCAACCCTATAGAGTGGGGTATCGTTAGATAGGTCTTTTAAAACAATTAGGGGTTTGCTAAGACGATTTTTCGATTCATTGTTTTTTTTGCGAAATATTAAACTTTAAAAGTGCAAAATTTCATTAAAATCGAGCGCCCCCCCCCCCCCTCTAAAATCTAAACCGGTGGGTGGAAAAACTTTAAAAAAATCATGATGGTAGTAGGAAAGTATATCAAACTTTCAAGGAAAACTATAACAGCTAAGTTTGCTTGAGAATTATTAGTAGTTTTATTCTAAATAGCAGCCTAAGGTATAAAATATACCTAAACTTGGAAGATTCCGTATAAAATACGAAATCTTAGAAAGATATTACTTATTTTTTTTGTAATGGCTACGGAACCCTATTTTGGGCGTGTCCGACACGCTCTTGGCCGGTTTTTTGTATTTTTAATTTAACTCCAAATTTTGTTACTTTACGGTCATCCCGTAAAATCCATATCGAAAATACAAACTGAAACATAATTATGTAGATGCGCAGAAAAACCAGAATGAAGAAACCAGCGCTGGGAATCGAACCCAGGTCCCACGTCCAGGTCCAGGTCCAGGTCGATTTTTTTCTGGTTTTTCTGTGCATCTATGTTTCAGTTTGTATTTTCGAAATGGATTTTACGGAACGACCGTAAAAGGAACAAAAATTTGGAGTTGAAATAAAAAATTAAAAAAAGACTCCGAAAATCAATCTTAATTTTATTGCTTAATAGCGACATCTCTTGCCCAGGTGAGCGGTTAGTTCCAATAGAGTGTTGAAAATTTCTCGATGAGGGCTAAAACATAGATTTGGCTAGTGTCGCTGCTTAAGTTATTAAATAAGAAACAAACAAGCTGAGATGTTCACTCACTGTTCAGTGTTAGTGTAGGGGTATGGCACGGAGCACGGAATGCTGAGGACCTGGGTTCGATTCCCAGCGCTAGTCTCTTTTTCTGGTTATTCTGTGTACCTATCTATGTTTCAGTTTATATTTTCGATAGCATAGTTTTTAGCTTATTATCTTATTTACGCAATCCATTTCTTGATGAGAGTCTTAACATATTCTCTGTCGTCCATGAGTGCACTTGGTTCTCCTCTGGATTGACTCAAAATATCACAGTGTGACGTTCCATTCGTCATCCTCACAAGAACAGTTTCTGAGAGATTAGTCAGTACCCCCAGTCTATGCCAAGGGTCCATGTCCCCATGAGTGAAAATAACATTGGTTACGTTTGGTGTAAGTCCACCATAGATAACATTACTTTCTGTCACTCCATCATTCACTCGCTCCTCGTTGAAATCCTCGCCATATATGCCTTGGCATAATTTTATATAAAGATCAACAGGGGTACCATTGCCAAAAGGTTGCTTATTAGAAGTCGTTGTTTGGAAATAGCCAAATTCTGTACAAGACTGATATAACCAAAAAAACATCGCACTCTTTTTGTCCGATTTTTCACCCTCAATAAGCGCCATAAAGTTATAATCATTACAATAGCTGCCATCCTTATAATTTACCCCAAAATGCGTCCAATTATTTTCAGAAAGCTCTTGACAATGTTTTCTTATTGTCTCAGGAGTACCATATTGGGCTTTACTTTGAAAAACTGAGAAGTTCTCCAAGAAAAACAACTGTTGGTTCTCTACAACGAACATATCCGTTTCATCGCAAATGTTCATTTCTCTTTTTAACGTTTCAATTCCACCAGAAGACTTAATTAATTCTGAGTAGTGACTAAACTGTCTTCGTATTCTATTGAGACAGTCAGAGGAGCCGTACTTTTCATAAACATCATTGACAGTTTCAAGATATTCATAAAAGTCCTTCTTTGCCAAAACTGGTCCACTGCTGGACACTGCTGCATCGACCAAATCTGGATAAAGTACTCGCATCCAAGCAGCGAGATTACCTGCATATGAACCACCAACGACTACCACTTTAGACGATTTGAATTCATCAGTAGATTTGATATGTTTAATTAGTTCGGCCAAGTCGGCTAACGCTTGTTTCGCACTCAGGAATTTCAGCCATGATGTGGTTACTGGGTAAACGGGTAAGCTCGCACCGTAATAGCGGTGCTCGGTTGAAAAGAGAGCACCATTTGTATCTCTTGCCAATTGACATGTCAAGAAGCGATCACTCTGTATACTTCTGAAACTTGCTGTCCACTCTCCGTTAATGTATAGGTAAATAGGTCCATTTGGTTTCCAAAGATCAAGTCTCTTGAAATATCTCATCTTCCAGAACTTGTTCCTTGCAACAAAATGGTCAATGGGCTGTTCGATCCATTGCTCCGTGATTTCTGATGCATTATTCTTAGCACTATTGTCATATTTCAGTACATCATTCTCTCTGAATGAACTCAAGCCGTGCGCATACCTTAAACTTAATAGGATAAGTACTATAGGATGCATGTCTGACACAAACTGTGCTCTCGTTCCACACTATCTGCTTTATGTCGACGCCCGTATTTATACATATATATCTCAACCCGTATATATATATATCGCATTTTTGCATTTTATCTCTTTATTTCAGTATTTAGGTATGGGTACTTCAAGGCAAGGACGCCGGGATTAGTATTTAGACTGAAACGTTTATCAATTATCAGATTTGCATTTGACCTGAAAAGCATTTTGCCTGATTTGCACTTAGCCAACAAACATCACAACAGAGACTCATTACTATAAACACGCAGAAAGGAAAGAGTGTCACCCGTAATGTTCACTCAGAATGTTCATTGAGTTCCGTCCGGTGAATTAATTTTTGATAAGTAAATTAAAATGAAGAGTTCAAATGATGAATTTATATCTGTATTTACGCCGCCCGAGCCCGACGTCCTCCACGAAGCACAAATTGTCAGTGACAAACTCCCACCGACTGCTGAAATACGTGAACTATAATATACATACCGTCGGCCTAAATCGCAAACCTCGTAACTCAATCTGACCAAATTTTACAGGAGGCACAAAAAACTGAATTATCAAAAATTTAGCATTTATATATTTGCTAATAGTCTAAGAGGTGGCAGGAATTTTTAAAACGATCATGGAAACGGTTAGACTCATTTTTATGTGTTGTAGAGTGGTCTGCTGATGTGAATAATTTTGGTCTGCCTGCTCTCAGTGGGTGCAACTTTGAGATATAGCTCATCAAAGAGGCTTTATTGTTGCGAAAAAAAAACGATAACAGAAATGGTTAGTTTTAGTACATATTCAAAGTATGGCGTCTCCTCATGTGAAACGAATTGGTCTGCCTGCTCTCAGTGGTTGCATTTCGGAGCTATGACGCGCGCAAGTCGCTTTATTGTTGTGAAAAAAAAACGATAAGGGAAATGGTCAGTTTTGGAACCAATTCCAAGTATGACATCACCGCCGCTGAAACTAGTTGGTCTGCCTGCTCTAAGTGGTTGTATTTCAGAGCTATGATGCTCGCAAGATGCTTAATTGTAAAGAAAATTCAAGGTAATGGTAATCAATAAAATAAATCTCAGAGACCGTTAGTACTAGAAAGCTGTAATTTGGTATAAATTTACCTATCTATCACGCCAACAAAGTGGTAAAATGAAAAATAGTAAAAAAAAATTTTTTTAGGGTACCTCCCATAGACATAAAATGAGGGTGATTTTTTTTTTCTCAACTTACCCTGCATTGTGGGGTATCGTTGGATAGGTCTTTTAAAACCAATGGGGGGTTGCTGAGACGATTTTTCGATTCAGTGATCTGTTTGTGAAATATTCAACTTTAAAGTGAAAACTTTCATCAAAATCGAGCGTCTCCCCCCTCTAAAATCTAAACCGTTGGGTGAAAAAATTCGGAAAAATTAAGGATGGTAGTAAGTATATCAAATTTACAAGAAATATTATAACGACTAAGATTGTTTGAGAATTTGTAGTAGTTCAAGAGTTACTAGCAGCCTAAGGTATAAAACATACCTAAACTTGAAAGATTCCGTACACAATACGAAATCCTTAGAAAAATATTAAGTACTTGATTTTTTCGTAATGGCTACGGAACCCTTTCTTGGGCGTATCCGATACGCTCTTGGCCGGTTTTTAATAATTCACCTTACTTATATAAAATAATGTAATCAGCTTTGGTAACAAAGATGGGGATTTCGTAATCGATTCCTGATTTCACGATTACTTGATTTTTCTTTGTAATCCTCTACTGGGTATCAAATCAAGTGAAACGGTGAATTATCATTTTATATTAAGGAGTCCGTATTCATTTATACAAATATTAGAAGCAACAAAGTCCCACGGCGAATGGCTGAAGTAGAAACGTTTTGGTTTGATGCAACCGGGCTTTGTCTGAGGCCAACACGTGGGCGGCTCTGGGGTGTTGTATGACACCGTGGTCGCTTCATTCTGCACTGGGGGGACTGAGAGGGTTCGGCAGCACCCGGAGCATCAGAGCAGCCCTATTAAGGGTGGTACTGCTCTCTTTGCTTAGCCTTGGAAGGGGCTAGAAAAGGTGTCCTGAAAAAAGCTCACGCCAAACACACGGAAGGTGTAGTGTAACCGCGGCTGCCTTCGCATCTTAAAACACGTGATCGAAATAAAATAAATAATAATAATACTATAAATCAATCGGAAATGAGATTTGGTGCATGGAACGTGCGAACTCTTCTTGATCGTAATGACAACGCCTGCCCAGAGCATAAGACCGCCATTGTAGCTCGGGAACTCTCTCGCTATAATATCGATAGAGCTGCTCTCAGCGAAACACACCTTGCTGATGAGGGTGAGCTGGTGGAGTAAGGTGGCGGGTATACATTCTTCTGGAAAGGACTCGCCTCGACCGAGCCGCGAAGGTCAGGCGTAGGATTTGCGGTTCAAGGATCAACTCATTAAGAAGTTACAAGAGAATCCGGTGCACATCTCGGACCGCGTGATCACTTTGCGCCTTCACCTGGATAACAACTACTACCTTTATGTTATCATGTTGTATGTTGGATAAGCTCCGTGGAGTCACTGTATAGAGAGTGTACGACCTAGGGAGCAGATCCTTTTGTTAGGTGATTTCAATGCCAGAGTCAGACAGGACTTTATTGCATGGCCTAATGTTCTAGGTAGACACGGAGTAGGCAGAATGAACGATAACTGATAGCTGCTACTAAATTTCTGTGCACAATTTCATCTTGCAGTTACAAACGCAATGTTCAGACTTCCCGCTAAGCATTAAAACACGTGGATGCATCCAAGGTCCAAACACGCATCTGATAGATTATGCCATCGTACGCCAAAGGGATGTTTCCCAAGTCCTAATCACCCGTGTCATGCGTGGTGCACACTTCTGGACCGATCATAGGCTTGTTGTGACGAAACTTCGTCTCCGCCTCCATCCTCCTTGCCTTGTATATCTGGTAGAACTAAGCCGACGTCTCTAACCGTTGATAGGCTTACGGATCTCGGGATCAAGGAAAATATACTATGACTCTTGATTGCTGCGTTGCCTCTTTCTAATAAGATCATGGCGATCTTGATGCTGATTGAGGTCTGAAAGTCCAAAACCAAAACACGAGGATTGGATTGATGAGAATGATGGAGTCCTTAGAAAGGCGATTGATAACCGACGTCCTCTACAGCAGCACAGGGGTACCAATTCATACAGTATGGCGAAGATCAAAAGTAGTGACCTGGAGCTACGCAGACTAGCTCGGGAAACAAAAGACAAGTGATGGCAAGACAAAGCTCGCTATTTGCAGTGGCTTGCAAATACTAATCAGCTAGGGAAGTTCTATGGTGAAATTAAAAAGCTAATCGGCACGACTTCACTTGCAAAAGTCCCACTTAAGCCTGTTAGTGGCGAAGGCCTTTTTAAAGGTAAGGAAGAAGTGCTGATGCGATAGGCAGAACATTTCAACTCTCTGCTGAACGTAGATAGGTCGGTTGACCTGGAACACGTTCGCTCAATTTCCCAACTTCCTATTGACATAAAGCTGGACTAGCCGCTGAGACAAAGCAAGGTTGTTCTGCTAAGTATTAAGCAACAAAAAAATAAGCGCGCGGTCGGCATTGATTTTATACCGGATGAACTGCTCAAATACGGCGTTGAGGAATTGCATACGGCCGTATGGGAGCTCTTTCAGCTGATGTGGAGAGAAGAGAGAGTCCCGTCAGCCTTGAAAGTCTTATATAAGAACAAAGGAGTACTTCTCTGATGTAAGTCCCGGGAAAATATTTGCCCGAGTCCTAATGAACCGCCTTAAGGAACTTTCTTAAAAAATATTGCCTGAGACTCAGTTTGGCATTCGACCTAATTCGCGTAACGTGTCCGCACCACCGAAATTGTCACCGCATGAGGTAGGACTCAATGCCACCTACATTGGCCCTGCGCAGCAGCACTTTCGTATTCCGCACACGAATCAGACCATTTGATCCTTCAAAGTTTTCTGAGGCATCTTAGGTAGAAACGGTCTAGCATCGAATGTGCCTGCGATACACCATCCACGCTTCAGCAGAGTACAATAAGTTAGGAACGACCATGGACATGTACACAGAGATTTTTACGACTAGTTTAAGGTCATGCGTACAGAAGAGCTTGAAATCCAATTTATATAATGCTGCAGCTGCAGCTCCGATTTGGCTGTTAATCTGGGCGCTATTTTCTCACTGCGGCAATTACAGGAAAAAGAACAGAGAGCAAAGCCGCCGCATGTGCATCTGCTTCGTCGATCTCGAGAAAACCTTTGATAGTGTCCCTCGAGAAGCTCTATGGGTGATCACAGTAAGATAGGATGCACAGAAAACTTTGTGAGACTTCTCCGACTCCTGCATGACGACATGCAGTGCTGCGTCGCTCTCGAGAGTGAACAATCAAACTTCTTACCCGTTACCTGTGGGGTGAAGCAAGGTTGTGTGCTAGCGCGTGTGGGTGTGAGCTTGACGCCGAGATTAACAGCCGAATCGGAGCTGCAGCTGCAGCATTCGGTAAGTTGGATTTCAAGGTTTTCTGTTCGCATGACCTTAAACTAGTCACAAAGATCTCTGTGTACATGTCCATCGTCCTTCCTAACTTATTGCACTCTGCTGAAGCGTGGACCGCGTATCACAGGCACATCCGCAAGCTAGACCGTTTCCACCTAAGATGCCTCCGAAAAGTTTGAAGGATCAAATGGTCTGATCATGTACGGAATACCGAAGTGCTGCGCAGAGCAAATGTAGGTAGGTGGCATTGAGTCCTACCTCATGCGGCGACCACTTCGGTGGAGCGGACACGTTACGCGAATGTCAGAGCAGCGGGTGACGAAGCGCGTCTTCTGGTCAGAACTTGAGGATGGCAAGCGTAAGCATGGCGGGCAAGTTTTGAGGTATAAGGACGTGCTAAAGAGAACCATGAAAAGTTGCACCATAGTGCCGTCTCAGTGGGAAAACGAGGCCGCTAACCGACAGGAGTGGAGAGCTAAGGTGAAGGCTAAACCTCCACGACTTTGAACTGAGACGGCGCTGTGACTTATAACCAAGCGCGATAATCTGAGAGCCCGACTATCTGCGGCAATCAGTTATAATTATAGTGTAATCAGCTTTGGTAACAAAGATGGGGATTCGTAAACGATTCCTGATTTCACGACGCTTCAACTCCGACTGTGTTTCATGCGCTTGCAAGTGGCACTTAGCCAAACTTCTTAGAGAAGACTTCTTATACAAGTAAGTTGAATTAACAAAAACCGGCCAAGAGCGTATCGGACACGCCCAAAAAAGGGTTCCGTAGCCATTACGAAAAAATCAAGTACTTAATATTTTTCTAAGGATTTCGTATTGTGTACGGAATCTTCCAAGTTTAGGTATGTTTTATACCTTAGGCTGCTAGTAACTCTTGAACTACTACAAATTCTCAAACAATCTTAGTCGTTATAATATTTCTTGTAAATTTGATATACTTACTACCATCCTTAATTTTTCCGAATTTTTTCACCCAACGGTTTAGATTTTAGAGGGGGGAGACGCTCGATTTTGATGAAAGTTTTCACTTTAAAGTTGAATATTTCACAAACAGATCACTGAATCGAAAAATCGTCTTAGCAACTCCCCATTGGTTTTAAAAGACCTATCCAACGATACCCCACAATGCAGGGTTAGTTGAGAAAAAAAAAATCACCCTCATTTTATGTCTATGGGAGGTAACCTAAAAAAATTTTTTTATTCTTTTTTATTTTACCACTTTGTTGGCGTGATAGATAGGTAAATTTATACCAAATTACAGCTTTCTAGTACTAACGGTCTCTGAGATTTATTTTATTGATTACCATTACCTTGAATTTTCTTTACAATTATGCATCTTGCGAGCATCATAGCTCTGAAATACAACCACTTAGAGCCGGCAGACCAACTTGTTTCAGCGGCGGTGATGTCATACTTGGAATTGGTTCCAAAACTGACCATTTCCCTTATCGTTTTTTTTTTCACAACAATAAAGCGACTTGCGCGCGTCATAGCTCCGAAATGCAACCACTGAGAGCAGGCAGACCAATTCGTTTCACATGAGGAGACGCCATACTTTGAATATGTACTAAAACTAACCATTTCTGTTATCGTTTTTTTTCGCAACAATAAAGCCTCTTTGATGAGCTATATCTCAAAGTTGCACCCACTGAGAGCAGGCAGACCAAAATTATTCACATCAGCAGACCACTCTACAACACATAAAAATGAGTCTAGCCGTTTCCATGATCGTTTTAAAAATTCCTGCCACCTCTCAGTCTATAAGTTTTTTTTTTGCATAATTTCAGGCGCGGCGCATTCCGCGCTATATAGGTGCGACTAGGGCTATGAGCACCGCCCGGCATGCACGCTCGCAGTTTCGCTCGAACTAGTCGCGCCGCGTAACGCTACGTGTAGCTGTGACGGGAATTCCCTCGTGAGAATATTAGATTATCTATCATGAAATAGCATGGTCTCGATTTTTGACATAAGTAACATTACACTAACTAACTCATTCTGTTCGAAACCATATTAAGTGCGAGTGCGACAAAAGAATAGATAGGTAATTCGCGATTTACCAATGCCCACTGCACGCGATCTTGTACGATTATTCATTTTGTGACCGTCGGTGATCGTAGGCGCGTCAATTTAAAAATGCCAGTACCCTTAGTGTAAGTTTTCGGTTACAAAATACGTCTCGATCGCGTTCGCGTTAAAATCTCAATTTGTATGGAAACACGAACATCGCAAACGTTCCGCTAGAGGCGCTGTTCGTGTTTGCATACAAATTAAGATTTTAACGCGAACGCGATCGTGACGTATTTTGTAACCGAAAACTTACACTAAGGGCACAGTACACTAGTCTCAATTTGCCAAGTTTAGGGTTAAATATTGAAGATGAGCAAAATATTAATCCAACCCCGACGGAAATACTTAGGTATCGAGGCACAAAACGCGAGTTATAGTAGTATATACTCCATGTTAAAAAGCACAGTAAATACCAAAAATTAAGTTGATATAAAAATATAATAGTAACTTGACGGCATTTCTAAAGAGACGTTCTGACTAATATATTGGTCGAAAGTCAAAAGTGTTGTCATCAACACTCACCAACCGATGTTGAAAAGTTTTTAAAAGAAGCTCCGGACAGCCAGTAACCGTACCATAAAAATAGCGAGCATGCCACAGTGTTGCATAGTCTCCGTTTTGTTCGGAAAAAAGGGAGGACAAAGGTTTCCGAAAGACAAAACTGTCTCAAAACACAGACATTCATTGCCCCGGAACGCATATTTGCCATAATTAATTTCAGATATTGCAAAATATTCACAAAATTATTCTAATTATAAATAAACCCGCGTAGCTCACCCAAAAATTATGAGATTTGACATTTCGGAGACCTCACGCTACACTAGCGCCTCTAGTGGCGAATTCATACGCGATAGCCCTCATTGTGTTGAATTGCTCATTACACACTCAGCTTCCTCGCCACACTCGCCTGCGGCTTGCGCTTACAATAACGCTTCGTGTGTAATGACAGTATCATAATTTACTATTAATAAACCACAAAACGTTTTATGTTTTAAACGATTTTATTTGGCTTCATCACTACGTATATTTGCTACCTACAAATTAGCTACGGAGAAGTATTTTACTCCTCTTCTGGGATGTGCGAAAAGCTTTATTATTAAACTTAAGAGTACAAAAAATCGCATTGTGATAACTTAATCATTTATTTGCATAAAACATGGTACATATTTTGTGGTATGAAAGAAAGAGAGTTTCATATGTTTTGTCTCTATGTGACGTACAAATTGTAGTCCTACTAAGATTATAAATGTGAAAGTTTGTGAGTGAGTGAGTGAGTATGTGAGTGAGTGAGTGAGTGAGTATGTTTGTTACTTCTTCACGCTGAAACGGCTGGATGGATTTGGATGAAATTTGGCGAAAAGTTAGTTTATAACCTGGATTAAAACATAGGATACTTTTTATCCCGGTATTCTCACGGGATAGGGATGAAATCTCGAAATAACAACCTCTGAGCTTAGAGTCATGAAATTTGGTATGTAGGTAGTTGGACGTTTGTAATAACAGATAGGTGACTTTTTGACCCGATATTCCCACGGGATACCTAGGGATAAAATCTTGAAATAACAACCGCAGGGCTGAGAGCCATGAAATTTGGTATGTAGGTAGCTGGACCTCAGGAATAACACATAATCTATTTTTTACCCAAATATTCCCACGGGATAGGGATAAAATCTTGAAATATTAACCGCTGAGCTTAGAGTCATGAAATTTGGATGTAGGTAGCCGTATGTCTGGAATAACACATAAGTACGCTACTTTTTATCCCGATATTCCCACGGTATAGTTTTGTAACTAAGGGACCCCATACATCCCTGTATTATTATTATTATTATTTCGTATTTTTTTCTTTACTTGTATACTGTAGTTTTTAAGTAATTTATTTGTAATTACTTTATTTTGAAAAAATTACTTTCTGCCAAGTTTCTTGCGGCGCATTCTTCTTGGCAATGATGGTCTTTCCGAAAGCGCTGGCAGTATAAAAAATGACGTGTAAAAGTGCCCATTGCGGCCTATTTACTGAATAAATGATTTGAATTTGAATTTTGCATTTGAATTTGGATAGGGAAAAATTTTGAAACTTCAGCACTGGGTTTAGAGTCTTGAATTTTGTACAGTTATTCACAACACAACCTCAATGAAGACCACGATATAAATATTGGAAATTTCCAGGGGAATTTTGTAAAATCCCGAAAATTTCAATTGCAGCTACCACACCGAATAGTTTACGCGTGCGAAGCCGCGGGTAAAAGCTAGTTTAAAAATAAGTATGTGTTTTAATCCTAATAATATTTAATTATTTTAATTATAAGCTATTATTATTAACTTCATTAGGTACGTTTTTTATTATATTATATTAGATTAATTTAAACATCCGTACACCGAGCAATACTGTTTATATCGTTGTGACTTAGTTCTATAAATGCGCGTGAGTCCGTACGTAACCGCGGTGCACTCGCGACCACGGAAGAATAAAAACAAGTGGAAGTTCTATGGTAATCCTCCATTAGTAAGTTTTTTCCTGCTATCATTTTTACATTTCAGAATTGACCAATACGGCATAATTACTGTAAAACAAGGAATGTCGCGACACTTCTAAACGTGATCATACTCTACGCAATGTTGAACACGACTGGCATCGAGTAAACCTACCTCCGCTTACTTGTGGCACGCACGTTGCACCTACATAGCACTTCCACTTGTTTTTATTCTTCCGAGCTCGCGAATGATGGTTGCCGAGGTATGCTGAGAATTCGTGGCGCGTAGGTTTCGGTTCCGGCCGTTTGTATGAAGACGGTATACATGCTCCTTTTTTGTACTGTGATTCATATATCTACAGGACATTGTCGTGTAGGGCCGGATTTAGAGGTCTGGCGGCCTTGGGGCAACAAAGGAGTGGAGAAAACTATTTACTAGAAACTAGATAAAACAGTGAAAAAAATATCAAAGGAAAATTTGTAGTTGACTTGTTTGAATTTGAAAAGAAATCCGGTCCAATAAAGTAGCCCTCCCCTAAATCTGGCCCTGTTGTCGTGAGGTCTGCTTCAAGAAAAAAGCGATAAGAGTGTCAACTACTAAGAGCCTGGCCAAGCTAAGTCTGCAACGGGATAATTTGGCAAAACTGTATTTTAACGTCAAATCACGTACATAATATGCGTTACATTTGCAGTGTTACCATATTATTCTCTGCAGAGTTAGCTTGGCCAGGCTCTAGTGCGTTGTGGTTACAAATATTTAAGAAAAAGCTTTTAAACTCAATATAAAAAACGGTGATGCATTAAAAAGTGAACGAAAATAAGACAGACAATTCACATGTGTTAAGATTTATTTATAATTATTGTAACCTTACAGACGCCCCATGTTTCATCTTATGAAAACATAGATTAGATCTAGATATATATATATGCCCTTTCGGCGTACACACCGGGACTCTAAACAAAGAGCGAAATATCAAACTTCAAATAACTTCTCTTGTGTCTAAATCACAATCAAGATTAATGCTAATAATGTAAACATTGGGCTAGGATTTCATGAGTGTTGCCTGCGTGCGCGCCTATTGCTTCGGGGCTCGGGGTTCATGTCGTGCGGTCCCTCTGACACTTACAATATTTAGTACTGGAGCGAGAGGGATGGTACGAGACAGATCAAATTACTAAAGCCAATGTAACGAAAGAAGCGACCGTGGCCAGAGTAGAAAACGTAACTACAGAAGTCAGTATAGTCAGAGAAGAAAAAGTAACATCTGAAGCCGATGTAACGAAAGAAGCGACCGTGGCCAGAGTAGAAAAAATAACTAAAGAGGCCAGGATAGCCAGTGTAGAAAATGTAATCCTTGTCGTAGATGTAACTAGCGTTTAAGTATAAAAAGGAGCGCTAAGATGAGCCGTGGCACTTTGTTTTCGCTACGAGTTCGGAAAGGTTCTCCCTGAATTATTGAGGTATCAATTAGTCTCGTAATTTTTGCTGGGGGTTTTAATAATTTCTTGTGTTAATTATTGTAGTGTATTCTTTTGTGTGAATTTCCTGCTTTGTGTATTTTATCGCCAAAATACGAGTGATTTGATATTCATTGCTGGAGACTACATAGTGATTCGAAGCGTTTATTTAATAGTTAAAACGGGGTTTAGTGGGATTTTGAGTTTTGTGTTTTTGATTGTGAAGTTTTGGGTTAGTATTAATCATGGGGTAGCGGAGAACTCAACCGGATTTCGGCTCAGTAAAAGCCGATTCCTAAGGAATGAGAGCCAGGTCACCTAGCGGTGGTAACGGACAGGTTGGCATTCCCTGGGAACGTTCTTCAATGTAGAGAGTACGCCTATTACAGTAAGGGCGAGGTCTTGTATTATACCGGAAGAGACAGGCCTAATTTTCTCCCAGGGTTTTGGAGGGTTTGAGATGCCATACCGGTGTCATAAATTCACCAGGATATTTATTTATTCGCACTCTTATTTCTCGTTACTGGTATTTGTCGATCCAATCCCCTTGATGGATATCAGTAGGCACACGGGTGATAGGAATTAGGCAGCAGAGTTACCCACTCCACTTAGGTTTAGCATAGAATAGGCTCTCTCACTGCACCTAGAGAGAGACTCCGCGGGTAAATTAAATGTGGAACTCGGGTTCCTAGTTTGCTGCTTTCGTGTAGTTTAGAGGGATAGTTGAGAATTAGGAATAGGATATAGTAGGTTTGGTATTGTTATCTCCACTTGGGTAAGGTGGAGGTTGTGATTTTTATCTGATTTGGTATTTAATTGTGTTTTTCTTCCCATTAACTATACAGCTACTTACCTATTCGTCTAGGACTGCTTTCAAACTCGCCTGCTTCGTACAAAACCTAGCCATGGCGACATATTTACATAGATACTGACGATAAATGACAGACTTGACGCCCGACGAATGAAAGGTTTCGGTGTTTGGCTTTCATTCAATGTCCTATGTTACAAACGCTAGTAGCTTCAGACAAGTGAGACAAAATAATTCAACAACTCACAACAAAATAATATTTATTTGCTGAAAGTAGAATCTCTTTTGGAGACTGTGGTCGTTCCTGATAGTGAACCTTGGATTGTATAGTCCTGTTTTGGCTATTTATACCAAATATTTTAATGGTAAGTCTTTACCAAATAGCTATCTTTTATAACTTAACAATGCAAGTCATTTTGACTAAGACTAAGGCAGATGCAAATCAGTGGCTGACCTGTACCAGGTGATCCGGAAGTTACTTATTGGTCAATATAATGAACCCTTAAAGTTACATCTACGTACTACTGAAGTTAGACTTGCTACTGCAGGAGTATTGCGATCACAGGTTTGATCCAGGAACAGTCTCAGGCTATAATTGACTTCCCTTTGAAATGTCCTCTCTTTTAACATAATGATATGTTTTATCTCCTAACAAGGAAAGGGTAGTATGCTCCTTCAGGGCTAACGCAGGGGAGGCAACATCCAGTTCGGGACGAAAGCCACTTTCAGAGGCGGAGAGTGGGCCTCTGGACTTTAGCTGCGAAATAAAATACCCTTTGCCACACGAACATATCATAGACTTTTGACTGATGACTTTACACAACTAACTACTTTCTTTATATATCTTCTCTTCATTATCTAATTAAACTATAATAAGTGAGCTTTTTTCCCATTATACTAAACGAACTAAAGGGTTACTTCCTCGGACACAACGTGGGTTCCTTATTCTAGACCGCTAGCCATCACTTGGCCAATTTTATGACTTAAACAAGGTAAATTAAACTGGGTTAGGTTTAGGCATTTTGTAAGTGGAGGACCCATAATAAGGTAATAAATTAAATTAATTCAGTATGTAGGCTTTGGTAGGTTTATTGGGGAATTGAATATCCCTCTGGAATTGAAGATGGAGGTGAATTTGGATCATATCCAGGTGGATATGTACTTTGAACGGGGGGGGACGGTACATTATGTATAAATTTTTTAATCACTTGCTTTGCAAATTCTCTAGCCTTTAAGAGTGATTCTGGAATATTATAGTCCCAATACAACATTGCAGAGTTAGAAGTTCCATTTGTTATTCTCACCACTGCAGTGTATGACAAATCCTCAAGTACTCCTAGTCTATTCCAAGGGTCCATGTCTCCATGAGTGAACACCACGTTTGATACGTTAGGCGTAATTCCACCATACATTGCATTAGTCTTTGCTACTCCATCGTTGACTCGTTTCTCGTCGAAATCCTCGCCAAATAGGGCTTGACATAGTTTTATGAAATAATCAAGTGGTAAATCGGAACCAAAAGGTTGATCCGCAGAATCCGTGGTTTCAAAATGACCAAATTCAGTACAAAACTGGTAATGCCAAACAGCAAACCCCTCCTTTCTATTTTCCGTCATGTATTCTATATACCTTGTATAGTTAAAATCAAAACACCGACCTTCCATTGAAGAATTACCTGATTTTGTTGTAGTATTATAATGGGAAGCAAATTTATGCTGGTAAGTATTTAAGTAATCGTTAAAATTCGTAAAATTTTCTGTCTCTAAATATTTGCAGTGTTGTTTGATATCTACAGGGAAATGATATGCAGCATTATATTTGTATACAAAAGTAATTAAGTTATCCAAAAACAATTGTCTATTCTCTTTGACAGACAAATCGCATTGTTCACAAATTTTGAATTTTTTTTTTATTTCTTTTCTTCCTTCTTCTGCCAATAGACCAGACGTGAGCGTCACAAAAAAATCCTCTATTTTCTCTACACACTTCTTGGACCCATATTTTCCATACGTATAACTAACCGCCTCAAGATATTCTCTAAAATCTGTTTTGGCCAAAACGGGCGCACTGCTTGATATTGCAGCGGTTACGAGGTCAGGGTAAAGAAGTCTCATCCAAGCAGCGAGATTCCCCGCATATGCTCCGCCAATCACAACTACCTTTGACTTATGAAATTGGTGAGTAGCCTTAATAGTTCTAATTAACATAGCCAAGTCAGCCAACGCTTGTTTTGAGCTCAAATACTTCATCGACGAGGTGTCTTTTATGTCAACAGGCATACTTTTTCCATAGTAACGATGTTCTGATGCAAATAGGGCTCCATTTGTTTCGTTCGCTAACTGAACGGTAAAGAGGGAATTTCTTTCTATGAGTACAGGATTCACCTGATAGCCACTAATTAAGATCAAAATAGGTCCATCGGGCTTCCAAAAAGTAAGTCTCTTGAAATATCTCATCTTCCAGGAGTTCCTATTATTTGTATCAAAGTGATCAACCCGTTGGGGAACCCATTCTTCCGAAGCTTTCGCGTTATTATTTGTATTTTTTTACCATTTTTCAATTCCATCATGCCACGGTGTTGAACAAACACAAAACAATATGAAAAGCCAAAATTGATGACGATAAGTGCACTAAAAAAATACATATTTGATACAAGTGAGCGAGTGCTCTTGATTTTCTATGAGTAACGGCTATTTAGTCGTCGCGTTTATGTATGTTTTTTTAAAATGCTATTGTTATTTTATGAGTTATAAACGAAATTCTATTAAATTTTATTACATAGTGTTGCGTAAACTAAGTTTTGTTAAAATAAAACACCGACAAGAGAAAGAAAAGGAATGAGGGCTATCGCGAATGAATTCGCCGCTAGAGGCGCTAGTGTAGCGTGAGGTCTCCGAAATGTCAAATCTCATAGTTTTTGGGTGAGCTACGCGGGTTTATTTATAATTAGAATAATTTTGTGAATATTTTGCATTACCTGACATTAATTATGGCAATTATGCGTTACGGGGCAATGAATGTCTGTGTTTTGAGACAGTTTTGTCTTTCGGAAACTTTTGTCCTCCCTTTTTTTCCGAACAAAAC
>NC_133489.1:18318539-18319343 GCF_025370935.1 Choristoneura fumiferana | reverse complement strand
CTCACAAACTTTTGCATTTATAATATTAGTTGGATTATCGAGTTAGGAAACTCGCACTTCTCATACACTCCTTGGCATTCTAATTGGACTCCGCACTTGCGATTTTGACGACTTGGCTTTTCGATACCGGATTTCCGATCAGCGAAGCGAGCGTTTTATTGATAAACGAGAACCCGAGGCTGTCGTGTCGATGACAGGAACAATGTCATCGATTTTAGTAACAAGAAGAACTCCATTCAAACATTTAAAAAAAAACTTGTACTCAGCTCGGGAATCGAAACCAGTCGATTTGAAAAATAAAACATACTAATTAAAGTATATGAAATACAATGCCTTTTATTGATTTTAGACATCGCGTTTCATAGTAACATTTATTACTTACTAGCTTTTGCCCGCGACTTCGTCCGCGTGGAATAGTAATTTTGGGAAGTATTTAATTTATTTAGGGTACCTATTCTGCCAATAATAGTACATAGAAACTACTACGGTTTACCGAAAATAACCTATTTTAATACATTACTATAAATATAAACTATTTTTTTTGTTCTTCCATCCATCCATCCACCCGATGTTCTTTGGTAAAACATAAATATTTTGCGGGTAGCTACAATTTAGCAATACCCTGCCAACACAAAAGGACTAATTCTTCATAGTGAACTCTTGACACCTTACGTCCTTTATTGTAAGTTAGGAGGGTAGGATTATAATTAAGACGGCATTTTTACTAAGCATAGCTACACATATTTCCGATAAATATACTTATATGTAGTAATTTGTTTGGAATTCCTTAAGAGTTTTCATCCC